>NW_016909955.1:470483-545981 GCF_001483705.2 Eufriesea mexicana
GAGGAGGAGGCGGAGGAGGGCGAGGAGGGCGAGGAGGAGGAGGAGGAGGAGGGCGAGGAGGGCGAGGAGGGCGAGGAGGACGAGGACGAGGACAAGGACGAGCACGACAACGGCGACGACGACGATAACGACGACGAGGACGAGGACGGAGGACGGCCGGTGGCGTGGGGGGTGGACATCCACGCGGGAACTCGAGGCAGGCGCACCCGGCCGGCACGCACACACATTCATTCTAAGATGTGATTTCAAAAATGGCGGATTGCCCCTATGCCCGTTGCATACAGGAACGCAGACACATCCGACGGGAGCTGCTGCGATGGACAAAGAATATGGTCTTCGTAGTCGGTGAGTTAAATCGCGACCAACGGTATCCATCTAGGTCGTATACCTTTGCGATCGCGGAGAACACGCGTTCAACGGACCTCCACAGAACCCCCTTCGACTATCTTCTTCTCCGTTTCGTTTCCAATTCGCATATATCCGATAACTATCGCGACTCGAGGTAGGGGACTATCTTGACGAATATTTCCAACGCCCACGTTAATTCGCATTCCGCATGGCGAATCTTCCTATGTGTCAAGGATATATACCTACGTTCATGCAACGACTAGAATCGAGTATCTATGTGTGATACGGAGAAAGAGTGAGGGAGAGAGAGGGAGTGAGAGGGGGAGAGAGAGAAGGAGAGTATATGAGAGAGGGAAAGGGGTGAGAGAGAGAGAGAGAAAGAGAGAGAGAGAGAGAATGAAAGAGAGATCGGGCCGCGAAAGGTGGGGTGAGTCTCGGGGGTTTGGGAAGCGAGAGGATGAGGGCGGGAACGAGAGGGATAGGGGTCAAAGAGGGGAAGAGGGAAAGATAGAAAGAGAGAGAAAATGAACGCCGGTGGTGAGACCTGTTGCGAACCGAAACGCCGAATCCTGGTTGACTGTGAGCCAGGCGTGACTCCTACTCGTGTCCGTACGTTCAACAGGGTGGTTGCACGTTGTCGAGAAACAGAACGATATTTCGCGCGTATGTCTTGCCGCGCGTTGCTAAATTCTGCGACATTTCACCTCTGTGTACAATTTTCACGAAATACCAGTTGCCGTCGACATCCCGACAGAAATAGGACTAAACTTCCCAGACGCGAATTTTAGTCATCCTCGCAGTTTCGCGTTCGATCCGAGACTACGAATTTATAAGAAAAGGCAAGGAAAAAGAGAAAAAAAGAAAAAAAGGAGAAAAGAAAAATAGCGAAAAAGAAACGGAAGCCTTGCGCGGTTACGCGTGATTTTTTGTCCATCGATTGGTCGAACGATCGACGATTTCTTGGAAATCGGAAGGTTCGAGGCTAATTCGGTAAAAAGTGAAGAGCCGATAAAAAACGTTAGATCGATGTTTTTCGTCGGTTTTTCGACGTGGATCTTAAGCGGGCGGGTATAAGGCATGCGACGAAGGAGGACGAACGTGGTAAAGACGAGCTCGGGTAACAACTTCTACCCTTCCGTACCCCCGGAACACCAACCCCTCCTGGCTAAAGCCGCGCGCGTTCGGTAGCACCGACACACCGGCACGGCCACGACACGACGAACTACATAAGAGAGTAAGGCGCGCGCGGAGAATACTGCACAAGCTGCGTGCCTTGACCACAGACAACCGAGCGATCCCGGCCGCCGCCCGAAACCTTCTTTTCTTCTTCTTACTACCTCCCTTCTTCCTCCTTCTCCCTTTTCCCTCTTCCCGATCCGCATCCCTCTATTGCCCACTCGTCGCTTACGCCCCCACCATTATTCTCCTACTCCCCCTTCGCTCCCTCCCTCTGCCTTTGGGTTAGTCCGTCAAGAGAAGAGTTCTGCTACTCGTAGAAGGCGCGTTTCCACGCGCGCTGCTGTTGCGTGTACTTGCCGTTACGCTTCTTCCTCCACTTTCGTAACCTCACCCTTCGTCCCTCTTTTTCCTCCTCCTCCTCCGCTGCCGCCGCCACTTTCCCCCTCGCACCCCCTCCGTTACCTTTATTCCCCCATCGGGCTAGCTTCGTTGTCCCTACCTCTTCTCTCGTTCGCGTCTCTCTCTCTCTCTCTCTCTCTCTCTCTCTCTCTCTCTCTCTCGCTCCTCATTTCGGAACGCAGCTGCCGCTGGTGGTCGAGAAATTTTCGCGAGTTCTTCCCACCCCAACGATCCTTCCACCTCGCGACCACCCCACTCGCCCTTCGATTTCTTCCCGAACCCCTATTTCCACTTTTTTCTTCGCGATCGGTTCTCCTCCTCCGCCACGCGAAGATTCTAAAAAGCAAGGTGGTAGTGGCTCGTTTCCGAGAAAAGGAGAAAGAGAAAACGGAAACGCAGGGTGTAGGAGCGCGAGGAAGAGCTGCGTATGTGCGCGTTAGACCTGTGCCGGCGTACTCCTCTCGAGACTTCCATGATCTTCGGAGATCAACCAGTAAGCGTTCGGGAAAGGGTGACGAAGGGTAGCGCAGCAGGCTCGAAATCCGTTCGAGCCACGATACGACGAGTGCCTGTACGTACCACGTACCAGCCACCACCAGCAGCAGTAGCGCTTGCTCTTTCATTGGTAGTGCAACGTGGCCGAGAGAATATCGAGAGTCGAGTGTCGTTCGTGTCGGAAGGTATAGGGCCGTGAAAGAAATTCGAGGTGTCACAGTGCCGCCGCCGCTGCCGCCGTCACCGTCACCGTCACCGTCACCGTCACCGTCACCGTCACCGTCACCGCCGTCACCGTCGTTGTCATCATCGTCGTCGTCGTCGTCGTCGTCGTCGTCGTCGTTGTCGTCGTTGTCGTTGTCGTCGTTGTCGTCGTTGTCCTCGTCGTTGTCGTTGTCTTTGTTATCGTCGCTTAGTGTCGTCGAATATATACTTCGACAACGGAGTATCAAGATGTTGCTCTTTGCTACGATTTTGTGAACCGACCACGATAGTTCTGCCTCACGCGAGCAACCGCTATCGCGACCTGTTACGTTGCACGTGTTGCTTGAACGTGTCTCGCTCGTACGCGCGACGATCAATGCTCTGCTGCTGCTGCCGCCGACTATCGAAAGCTTTTGAAAATTTTCGAGTGCGGCAAAGTAACTCGTGACTCGCGTTCCTGGTGCGTCGCGTAATCTCGATCGGACGGGATTAATCGCGCGTAATCCTCCCCTCGATTGTGTCCGTGCGTGTGAAACAGGGAAAACACGCGAGTGGACATAATGAAGCGATGCTTGTTTCCATCGTCGTCGATTCGTCCCTTCGAATCGATGCTGCTAGCCGTGACGACGTCGTTTCGCGAGATTTTCACGGGATTTTCACGGGATTAAGAATGGTAAAGGATGCCGATTCGCCGTGGCCACATCCTCGCGAGGACGTCGCACGACCGCACGATACGAGAGATTACTAGGAACAAGAAGATCGACGCGTAGAGTACGTATATACAGAGTGAAAATATTTGCAGACAGACGTGCCGCTTTGACAGATAGCTACACCACGTGTACCACTCGGGGAGCATTTGTTGACGCTCGTTGCCGATGCTTTCGAGCTAGAGAAGAATATACATATTTCGAACAAATCCCCGCTGTGATGTATCGTGGAAATTAAAATGGAGAGTAAAAATTTGTACGTTACGAGATCGAATCGTTGGTAGGCCTATGAATTTCGTGCTCGTCCACGCGAGCATATACGAAGAGCCCGGAAGATTTGTTTTTCATATGAAATCGAAACAAAAAAAACAAAAAAAAAACAAAAAACAAAAAGGGAAAAAAGAAAACAAACAAACAAACGAGGGAAAAAAAAATATTCAACAACCGAAAGTTTATTTGCTCCCCCTATTGCTCGTTATATCGTGCAAGATAAACGAATACTTTGCAAGGTACATTTTTCCGCTCGCCTATTCCGTTCTTTTTCCCATTGTGCACCCACACCCCTGGTTTCTCGAAAACGTTCGCCTCTAAGGCGCAAGGGAGGAAAGGACCGAAAGGCAGGGGGTTGAGGAGGTAGGAAAGGAGGAGTGTTCGGGTGGGTGCAGTTACTGCTGATCGTTAAAAGGCGCATAAAAAAAGGTCGTGAGAGGGGAAGGCGAGAGGAAGCAGCGCGAGAAGTAACAATAAAAATTCGTGGGCATTCGTGTTTCGTCGCCGAGGTAGGAACGAGACGTTCAAGGGGTGAAGCGGCAAGAGAAGGAGGAGGCGGAAGAGGTGGCGGAGGAGACGGAGGAGGAGGAGGAGGAGGAGGAGGTGATGGAGGAGGAAGAGGAGGCGACAAGTGACGCATCGCGATGTCCTCGTTAGCACCGAGATTGTTTGACTTTCGGGGTCGCGAGAAACCCAACTCAAACTTCCGGGATTCCGACCGTGACTCGGTTGTTCTAGCCCGCGTTTCGTTCTCGTTTTCCCTTTTCCTTTTTCTTTTCGTTTTCGAGTAAGATGGAAAGTATGGAAAGTACGGAGAGACGGGAATATCGGGGACGGCGACGGTCGAGCTATCGGTCGCTTAAACACGCGCATAATACCGGTTGATTTTTTGTCCAGCATCTGTTAAACACGCTGCTCCACGGCTGCTCCAAGAGAAGGAAGGCGGAGGAGAAGGAGGAGGCGAAGGAGGAGTAAGGGACGGAGGAGGGTCAGGGGTTGAGAGGGCGAGGAAGATGGGAGGGTGCAGCGGCGACGGGTGTCGGTGCAAGCGCAGCGAGGGTGGCGGGTAGCGAGGCTCGAGGGTGGAGGTGGAGGATGGGTATGGCGGAGCAGGGTGCGTAATGAAACGATATTGAGTAGCCGTGGTAGGGAGGCTGGTGACGAAGGGTGGGGGTCGTCTTCAGCCCTCTCCGTCGATTGACCTCGCTTCGACGAGGCGAAGCAAGCCACGGAGGGGTGAGACGAACTGAGACGAGGCGAATACGAAGGTGGGGGTGAGTGGCCCACAGGGGCGGACGTGGCGAGAAGGGTGGTGTTTCGGTGGGGGCGAAATGCCGAGCGATCCTACGTGGCCTACCACCACCAGGAAGGGAGACCCAAGTTAAATTGACGAAAATGACGCGGCACCTTCTTTTTGTCTTTGCCTACTCTTCGTCGAGCGATGCAACGCCTTGGAACGCCTCCCGAAAAACTTCAAAGCGGCATTAGTGCTCGAAAGCACGACCTAACGAACCGCGCTCGAGAGAGAACCGGCAAAAGGACGACTTTGTGGTTACTGCGTGGAATGGCACTCTGTCAAACGACCCGACGACTCGATATTCAATGTGAGTTTTACTCGTCCGTGTCGTTTGATATATTCTTGTTTACGATATATACCGACTATTCCTACCGCGTTCCTTCCCCCATTCGATCCACCATCTCGCGAAAAACTATTATTTCCGCCTTCCGTTTCCGCGCCACGCGCGCCAACGCGATCAAATTTCCCTCTGTTCGTTAATTTTTCATTCCAAGTGGGAATATTTTGTTACGGTAATATCGGCCATGAAGCGCAAACTTTCCGCGTATTAACATTTTACAAAATATTTTTCGCCACGTGTAAAGCAGCCCATGCATCGCGTGTAAACAATTTGGAAAATTATCAACGGACCGTGTCGTGCTGTTTTTTAAAACGCGGAAAATGAGTTAATACTCAGATGGAAGCGCATAATAATCCATTAAATGATCACATACCCTGTCAGATAATTATGAAGCTTGACAGAAATTAATATCAATGAACGATATTAATGATCATTCTCCTTGTAAAATATAACGGACGTGTTGCAGCCGGTAGTCGATTTTAGTTGTAAAATTCATATTGTACACCGGTAATTTTGTCCCCTTTGTACTTGATAAATTATCTCTTTCGCGATACAATTTCTTTTTCCTTTTGTCAACTTTACCTACCGGTTATCTGTTTTACGTATTATTTAAATCGTGCTGTTCGAGAGCGCGATTATCGTGTCCATAGTACGCTCGGCCATCGCGAGATATTTTATCGCGAATGTCAAGATTTTCGCGTACATTTTATAACCAGCTTTACTAATTTTCGTTAAAATAACTTTCGCCTTTTCGTTTCGACGTTATCTCGTGCGGAATAAACGCAAATTTCGGAGAAGGTTCGCAGAGATTCTCAAATAAAATATCAAGTAACGTACTCACCGAGAGATTCGTGCGTGACTTTCGGTTGACCGTAGTCCTTTGTAACGTCCGTACGCAGTCGCTCCGGATCAGGGAAGTAAATATCGCCAACTATTTTGACCGATCGTGTCCGATCCTGACCGACTTTGGCCGATTCGTCGAAGTGTAGGTCGATAACACGCGACGTATTAACGGATCGACGTTCGGCTCTTTCCGTCTCCTTCTTGTATCCTTGTGTTCCAGTTTTTGAGACGTGTGGACCCCGGATACCGAACAGACGCGATTAGATTCTACGTGTTTCTAATTCGCGAAATTCCGCGATAATTTCAAGAACCACGCGAAATCGATATCGAAAACACTTTCACGGCATCTCGTGGATCATCTTGATGCACTTTTTGGGAACACAGGTCGCAAATTTCACACTAACACACCGATCACACTCGCGACGATTAACGTTCGACTAAACAGGTCGCCATACTTTCCGAAACTGTCCTACGTATATAAGACAACGGTTTCGCGAGCCCTTGACACGTGACCGGCTGATCCGATGTACGTGCGTATATTCGGTGTACTACGCGAATCATTACGATTGATTTTACTCGAATTTATTCCATCGCGTGGATTAGAAAATCTTGCTGCATAAATTATCTTTAAATATTGCGTGAATTATGAAATATATTTAAGAGATTGGAATTCGAACGATATTTGAGAAAGTGCGAATAGCATATATTGACTAACGTGGTAAGTCGGCTTGTCTAAACGTAATGCGTAGTTTATCTCGAGAAAGCGTCGATTCTCTTTTTCTCGTCGGACAATGCGAAGGATACGTTCATAGATTCTCCGTTAAACGACGCAATTCGTGAACGGCCCGTTAGAGTATCGTTCGTGTGAGCAATAGTGTTTTAGAGATCTACTAGTAAAAAAGTGGAAACGTTAATCCGATAACGGATGACGACGGTGATCTGTTGCGTTTTAATCTGTCTTTTTGGAGCGGCCATCGAATTTCATCCGCACAAAGCTCTGCTTTACCGCGACGTCAAAATGACGATATTAGTTGATACAAGTGTGCGTCTATACCCATTGTCAACGTTATCGCGTGTGCCCGTGTGTGCGTGTGCCTGCACGTTGCAGCCAGTGTAACGGTGGTACGTATCTTTCGCTGTTTCTCCATCGTGCGTCCCCGCTATTCTTGGTTTTCAATTTCTATCTTTATCTTACTTTTTCCCGCTTCTTTATCTTATAATTCTTTCATTTTTAAACTCGTAACGCTTCCTGCCCGCTCACTACTGTCGTCTCTATCTACACGTGTACCTCTCTCTAGCGTCGTTCGTTCTCGTTATCCTTCTTTCTCGTATATCGTACCTTCCCTAGCTCGGATGCAACCCGTGTCTAAACACACGTCACGATGATATTCCTTTCTAGCCGGCTTCGTTCGTTGTTACCGTTTCCATCGCAAAGTCGAAAACACCAGTTACGTTTCTCTTCTGTTAATAACAAAAATATTTCTCTCGATATCGTCGAAAATTCTCTTCTTCTTCTCTCCATTTTCCGTTTCGCTCTATCTTTCTTTCCCCGCCCTGCCCCGCCCACCTCTCTCTCTCTCTCTCTCTCGACAATGGTGTGCATAACCGTAGATTTCGGTTACAGATTTGCTTATCGAAATAATTATGGCAAAAGGATGTTAAGGCTTTGATATCTGAACGTCGTTCTACGATGTCCTTCTCACTTCCGCCTCGTTGCGTTTCCGACTATTCTATTCCAATTCGTCAATGTCAGTTTTTCATGGCGGCGTTAAAATCGTGAATTTCGCGTAACCCACACGGCAATCTTGCAATGCAACTCTTCCCGCGGGTAACATTAGACAGCAGTGAACGATAAATGGGTCACAAGACGACTGTGCGGTTCGTCTGGTATCCGATTGCCGCTTGCATCGCTTAGCAAGCTAAAATATGACGAAAGTACGAGCCGATCTACGTTCCTTTGATGATATCAACAGATTTTGGTTTTTGTTACCCTTGTACCGTGGTTCGAGGGGAAACAGATGGTAAAGTTGTCTTCCCATTTAGAAGTTTGCTTTGCACTTCCGACCTTAACCAGCTTTATTCGAGTAACTTTGAACGTGAACACCGCGATCATCGTGTTCCAGGTTGGATAATGCCTAGCGTAGCGGCGTAACGTTTGCCAAGTGGTATGGCGAGTTTCTTCGAGATGAGTTTGAATGTCGGCTCTACGACCGAGACTTACCGGTTTGTCGCAGTTGCGTCGCTTTCTATCGATTAAAAGACGAAAAAAAAAAAAAAGGGAAAGGAGAGAGAAAAGAAAATGGGAAAAGAAAGGGAAAAGAAAGAAGGGAAGGAAAAGAATCGACGCGAAAAAGGATCTGTTTACCTTGTTTCGGTACATATCGCGAAGTCGCGAATCTTGAAATTTCTAGTCTGCGAGTATAGTAAATGTAGCGGTCGGAGCTGTAATTTCACATTGTTCCAGTATATTATTTCATTGCACGATATCGCTCCATTAGTTCGACCCGAGCAGTGATTCCCGAGGTCATTATACCAGTGGAGGATCGTCGAGAAAGAGTGAGTGGCAAGGAGAGAAGGCGAAGTGGCAGTGAGGCAAAGAGAGAGGTTGGGAGAGAGAGAGAGAGAGAGAGAGAGAGAGAGAGAGAGAGAGAAGGCAGTAAGGAGAGGGAAAGAACGTGAAAGAGAAAGAGAGAAGGAGGAACGAAGAAGAATGGTCCGCGAGGTCAGCCCACGTTCGTACATATTCTCACGTAGATCTGTGTACGTACCGACGCGTGCACACCTTGACGAACATTGTTGAAGAAAAAGAAGCAGTCGCTCGATAATACATCGACTGCTTAGCGGTTGGTACACGGGGTGACGGTTCGAGCGAATGCTAAGGCTAAAGGACAAAGAGCGGGAGAGGAAAAATTTTTGGGGCCAGCTGGTACTTTTGGTTTTAGTGAACGAGGAGTTGGAGTATCGCTGAAAAGGGTGTGCCTTTCTTCGCTTATTGTTCGTTTCCGTGCTTTTGTAACAGCCTTTGGCGCTTGGATTTCCTGTTCCGTATGATTCGTCCAGATATCTTTCGCAACGGACGATCCGGTCTCTACGGATAGCCTTATTTCCGCGTGTTAATAGATGCGTCAAACTCTCGGAATAGAACGGCGAATGCCGATGAATACGATATTCGGTGGATAATCCTTTAGGTGTTAATATCTCGGAGGGATTAACAAATAACCTTCGGAGACTCTATCTTTGGCAAGCATCGTTTCAAGATCTTAATGAGGCACGGCTGGGTTCCATGCCTTGTTGAGAGACAAGTAACGCTTCGTGGATTTCGACATCCATCTTGCTTTCTGTCCTTTGCTCGCCTCGAAAACCACTAACCGATCTCTCGCCGGTGAATGGGAATCTCGTGATCGTGTAACAAAGCGATGCTGATAACTCTCGAGTAGGCGACCAAGAATATTTTTACCTAGTGTTACGAACGAGTCTTCGAACCGTCGAAAGACACTCGAATCGTTGCAATTAAGCCTATCGACCAAGATCGCATTAAACGTAACCGTTCTTTATGAATGCTCTTTATTACCGCTACGAGCGCACTCGCGAGAGCGTTTGTCGAGCTACTTACACCGTAACGGTAAGTAGATCTCGGTGTTTTTCGCATTCGCGGTACGCGTACGATGTATACTCGATGGGAATTTGGTTTATCGGCGTTGTGCCACACGACGACGACGACGACGACGGGCTCCTTTTGCCGTGATATCGGGGACCGATTGGGGAATTTGGCGCGGGCAAATTGGGAGCGAGGAAATTCGGTGGGTAAAATAAAGAGGGATCTCGGTCGGAAGCAAAGGTGCTGTCTGGCACCGGGGTCGTTATCGCAATTATTTCGTTATTATCGTGCCGAAGGTTTAACAGCGCCGGCGAATCGCAAGCGAGTTTCGGACAAAGGATAGCCTTGTGCGTCGTGAGAGCCAGCTGCAGCCCCACCATACCCGACCACCCATTTCCTAACCTTCTACTCTCGTCTAAACCGGATTGCCATTGGTCGAAACGGGCCGACGATTAGTGACGGGACCAAGGGAATAGCACCAAGACGCAGGACTGTGGGGGAAATATAGCGCGCGCGCTTGGATCTAAAATTGCGGCTCCGCCATTGGTTGGATGGGCCCCGAGGCCATTCGATTTAGAATTGAAGAATGGTGCCGCTATATCCTCGGCTCACGGAGGACGCCCGTGGAAAGTAGATTCTCCTTCGTTCTCGAATCTTCCTCATTTTGATTCACCATTTATCAAGACAACGACCAACGCGATCGCTGGATCAGGAACTACCGGAAATTCTTCTCCAACGCGATTCCATTTGTTATTATCCCGGACAACATGCTCCGCTTTCTTTGATTCTACTCGATGCGATGTGTTTCGATTCCACGACGGAAATTCCATTTCTTTCCCATTACGAAATTCTCCCGAGTGCGGCGGAAATTTTTGGAGTACTTTACGGTACCCGACGGTAACCCGTTAAAGTGGAATTGAATTTTTCAGATTCTTCGACGCACGGCTACGTTTAATCGCGACGAAATGTTAAGCGAGGTAGGGATAATCGTTTTATACACCGGAGAGAAGTTCCTGGTGCCAAGTCTGCGCGTCATCATTGGCTTAATCCCGGGCGTGGTCATCTGCCCTACTTCTTCCTCTTCTTAAATGGCACGCGAGATAAGATTGGTTCGGCACCTCCTGCCTGGAATTTCATCCAAAGGCGCGCCAGCCGTCTAATTACTTCTGCAATCGATCAAGGACTCGAACTTTGCTCGCCGTGAATATCCAACGAGGTGCGAGAGCGTTCTTTCGAGCAACCATCCGTGAAAAATGTCAAGTCACGGAGATTGGAAACGATCGAAAACCGACAATACGAATTTTCCACGCGTCCGTTTTTATCCACGCTACTCTGCACTCCGCTCCGCGCCTCTCCGCTCCGCTCCGCTCGCGAACCGGTACTCCCGGCGACATTGAAAAGTCTGCCTCGGACATTACGAATGACGAGATAAATTCACCCTTTTTCGGTTCGACGCAGTTTACGTCATTAGAAAACGTCTTGCAAAAGACGTGTTCCGTCCCGAGCTCTGTGTTTCTCTTTCTTCACTCGGTTGCCTATACCGTTGCATTCTGCTGGATACGTTCATTCATTTGGAAATCCGGATCCCGTGTTTCGCCGCCCACTCGGCGAAGAAGTTAGCGAGAGGAAAAAGCGCGATTACTGCTTTCCTACCAGATTATTCTCTCAGAACCCATTGATTATATGCAAGGTCGACGATGCTGTAACCGGTAGACACACGACGGAGGTATACTTGGACGGGGGTTAATCAAACCTTTCGAAGAAAAGGGGGGAATCTTGACTCTGGCATTCGCCATCGAAAGTACGTCGACTGCCGAGCGGTATGATTAATTCCGGAACGATTGTTTTTCCCTCTGTTTCCAATCTACGCCGCACTTCCAAATCCAAATAATCCCGCTCGATTCTCGATCCTATCCTTCCATTTTTATTCCCCCCCGTCTAATTGCCGTTTATCGTACGGGTATCGTAAAATTGAAACATCCTTGAGCCTGTTCTCGAGTCCTACCTACCTACCTACCTACCTACCTACCTACCTACCTACGGGTGTATGCATGCGCGTACCTACAAAGAAAATTTTACATCGCGGACTTTTCCCTTGTTCTTGGCCGCGCGCTCTACCATACGAACGCGTTTCTTTTGTTCTTTCGCAGCAGTAGATGAGTTGGATTTGACGTCATCGAGGAACGAGGCTAAATTTAACGTAGAAAAAAATTTTCGTGCAACGATCGCCTTATTCTGGACAGATTTTCATGACTCATTACGTAGCCTTGAGGTCCGCACGTTCTCGCGAGATGATGATTCGTATAATTGTTGTGGTTCTCTCGATGCATGCCCGGTTCGATTACGAAGAAGTTCGAGGTTTTCTAAATACGTCGATTAGTGCGTTTACGATGATTGCGTTAACTTGTGTAATTCGCGTTCTCCTTATCGATGCATTATTAATATCTACGAACGGCTAAATGTTAGCACGAAATACGTTAGTCACGTTATTGGCTTGCTTGAAAAACGAAACGAATGGGCGCGAGTGTGTGCGTGCCTCTGTGTGTGTGTGTGCGTGTGTGTGTGTGCGTGTGTGCGTGTAGCGGTAAGAAAGTAACGTCGAATTTGTAGGAATAGCGTGAACGCCTACTTGTCGTAGTCGTGGGTTGCACGATGCACGATGACCAGCGATACGCAATCAAGATTTAGGAATGCGATACTCGTGGCCGAAGTCGATTACGAAATAGGCCTATCCGTTCAAAAATAACGCGTTTTGCTGGAACTCCGTTTAAAGTCCGCCTGTATAAACTCAGCCCTGACCGTAATGCTTGTCATACGTTTTTCTGACAGCAGCGCGTGCAAGCAGATATGTCGCAGTGGCGACGCTCGGCGCAGATCCAGTTCGCGTTTCCGCAAACTGGCATTATACCTGTATTTGATAAGCTGCGTGGAACTAGAGCGTTTAAATAATGGCCGTACAAACGACGATGGGCTACCACGATGGGGGCGTCGCTATTCGTTCGAAACGTTCGACAAACAATAATAATTTATTCAGATGTTTTTCATTGCGCGCGCTCCTTTTTCAGCCTAGCGAGCATTTAATTCAACCTTACCGATCAATATTCACCGAACGCGTATCCTTCGTATATTTTTCCATTTTTTCCTTCCTACCTTTTTCATTTTCTTTCGTATACCCGCGCGTTACCGGAGGGCACCCCGAGTGTGTGAGGTTCCCGGCAAGGGAACGGAAACGAGAGAGGTCCGGTAGAGGCGGGACCGAAAGGCGGGAATTTGAGGAGTGCGCGCAGAATCGGTAGGAGAAGTCGCGGTGACATATCTGAGGATGGGGAAATTTCGCGATGTTGCGCGAAAGGATTTAAGCGGAATCGGCACGACTGTCCTATGCTGGTTTCGACGACGACGAAATCAATTCGGTGAGAAATAAAGGCGGCAGCCATGAAAAATCGCCTCCACGCTCGATCTTCGTGCGCACGCGAATTCTACCTACACATGCAAATATATTTACGTACATTCATCGGTTGGCATGTGCTCGTGGCACACGCGACGACCAAATGACGTGACAGTTATGGTGCATTTGCGGGACGCGTGCCACCGTACCGGGTGTCTGTTTAGAATCAATTGACGCATTCAAAGTGGGACTGTAGGAAGAGACGCGATTGCGGCCCAATTCGAGCGGCATCGGTGGAGGAACGGGGAACGCGTGGAAGGGTGAGGTGTGGGGAATTTTCGACACCGTGCCCGGTGAAGATCGGGTGAATTTTTTCAGCCACTGGTCCAATTGGTCGCGCGCATTTCACGTTGTCACGCGTTTATTCGTTACACTTGGAAATAGGATTGTCGGCAGTTTCATCATATCGATCGCGAGGGAAAAATAAACGCGGTTGAATTTACATTGGAACTCTATATTTCACGTTTCCGTTGGATATTTATTTTGAGAATTAATATTGGTCGCAAGCGGTGCATTAAAAATTGCGGAGGACGACTCGATACGTCCGTATGAACGCATGAATCTTGGCTTTCGTGGAACCTTTCGCCGCTGTATTGCCGTCAGTGAGGTACGTCATGTCGCTCTACGATAACGCTCGACTATTCGGCCTTTGGATAAGGAAGCGAAAAAATTCCGTTATCATTCGCGTCTATCGTTAGCCGCTGTGGGGAGTGCAACGAATTACGTAGAACGATCGAAAGATGGAAAAAATATTACGCCTTTTATGGAATATTTCCAAGGCAGCTCGCGAAGCATCGTTATGGGCAGGGAGTTGGAGCGATGCAAACGATAGAGAACGATCGGCGAAAAAAGAAAAGAGGAAATATTACTAAACGCGCGTTCGCGTTGCACCGGCACTTTTGATGTGCCGCAATTTTCTTCGTTACGACACTCTGTGTCAGATACTGGGACGTGCGTGTTACCGCCGTGTCCTTCAAAAAAACCACCACGTCCGGTCGGTTTCTCGAGCATGCGATTTTGGTGATTCCGACATCGGTCTACGTTACCGTGCTTAGGAGTTATCGCGGTTAACGGATCTTTATATCCACGCGAGTTTCTCGCCTTTTCCACCAACTCTGTTTCGCCGTTTCGTTTCGTTTCGTTTCGTTTTCTCTGTCGTAACGGTGTATCGGTTTATCGTTGCCCTTTCGACGACTTTGCGGGCCGCGTTTTAAACGGCGGGGTAGTCTGGTGCGTTTCCAAGACGAATACCATCGGCGCGACGATAAGGGGAAACCGAGTCGGTCGCGGACAGTGGATGGTTGGAGAAAAGTGGTTGCACAGGGGTTTACGAGCGAGTGGCGCTCATCATTGTTTGATGTAGTTGCGGTGGTGTCGCAGGTCTGGAACGGGTAGCGGAGGAGTTGATGGGCCGTAGGAGATGGAAGCAATATCAGGACACCCTGTACAGCGGTACTCGCAGCAGCGAATCAGTGACGGCACAGCCCCACCACCGGCTATACACGGCGTTCTCGTCGTCCTGCGACCCGGTGCCCGGGAACCTGGAACAAATTGGGTCGCGTCCGCTTCATCCTGTGTCCTCCTCGTTACCTACAACGATAACCACCACAACGACGGTGTTACCGGCAACGACCTCGACGACAGCGGCAACGACCACGGCGGCCACGACCACCACCACGACCACGACCACGACTACGGGCCTGATCAAGCAGGAAAGCCTGCAGAGGCATCACCTGCAAAATCACCATCATCTTCAGTCCTCCGTTCAAGATCATCACCATCGTCACTATCAACAGCAACAGCAACGACAGCAGCAACAGCAGCAACAGCAACAGCAACAGCAACAGCAACAACAACAACAACGGCAACAAGAAGAACGCCGTCTCAGGCCGGACGAGATCAAGGTCGAGGTCGCGGAGGACGAGTTCGCGAACGGTGTCGCTCGGGAGGAATCGGCTCCGGACACGTCGACGACGACGACGACGACGACGACGACTACGGTGACTGCGGCCACAACGACGACGTCGACGACGACGACACCGGGAACGAGCAACCTCGCGAGCACCAGCACCGCGAGCGGTACGATCGCGACGAGTATCGCGACGCCGAATATCGCGGCTGCCATGACCACGGGTACCACCACGATTCCGACCAGGCGACGACGCAAACGACGGCAAAACGACGGAGAGGCTACCGACGACAGAGAGGACGACGAAGAGAACGAGGAAGAGGAGGAGGGAAGAGGAGGAGGGGGCCAGAGCGAGGTGGAGAAACGGCTGAAGCTCGACGAAGACGTCGACAGGCCCATCAGCCCCTTGAGGAGGGAGAAGGATCGAGGATCTCGAGATTATCCGACTGCCAACGCTACCGATACGGAAGGGACCAAGGTTCGATCTAGTTTTTCTCGATTCGCTGGCCGAGTCGTATCGTTAGGTTGGAGTAACAGGCAGACGGCGAATAGTCGATGTAACCGATGAACCCGTTTCTTTTGCAGGAACGAACGGAAGAAGTCGCGTTGGAGCGGACACCGGTGACGCAGGGATTGTTAAGAGTAAAGAAGGAGGAGGAGTTGCAAGAAGTGCCGAGTTCTGGAGGCGGTCCAACGATATTGACGACACCGGCGTCGGATTCGGATGGGACCAGGTCAGGGTTGCCGTGTCGGGAGGTTGAAGCGGCCGCTAGGAACACGGTAGCACCGTTTCTCATTGGCAGCCGACGCAACAGCCCACCGCCAGAAGACTGGAAGCCGCTAGACAAGTGTTACTTTTGCCTGGACGGCAAGCTACCGCACGATGATCAACCACCCCTCGTAAGTATGCTTCTGGTAGCATAGCTAGAGCAGGATAGCGTCGGTAGCATCACGATCACGATCACGATGTGTCACGAAACCGATTTTTACCATCGATCGAGAATAATTTCGAGCGAAGGATCGATTAATCCGCGATGGTTATTCGGATGCGATCGTGACGCGATTCCTAAGCGTACCGTAGGCGAAATTACATTAGCCGTGGCGGAAATCTTCAGAGCGCATAATTAATAATCGCGCGGAAAGGACAACGCTGTGTTACGATGATACGGCGACATCGGTCCTCCGGCGTGTCGCGCAGGACACTAGGAAACGTTCAATTTTTTATTATTTCGCGCGAGGTACTTCTCGCCTTCGCATCCTGTCCGTGGCTTTGATCGCTTTGACGCGTCGCCCTTATAAAAGTTTCACGAAGGTGGCCCGTATTCCTGGCGTACCTCGCGCGAAAAGCGAATTTGATCAGGATTCGATTTGTCCTCCTCGTCGACGAGGATGCTCCTTTTTCCATGATCGTTTCTTCCCTCCCACGCCGGTGGTAATCAGTTCCTTTCCGTGTGTTTCGTCGACCAATGACGAGCCGGACGAACATAACGTTCGATGTCGCGTCCTGCAGAGTCCGCAGAGCGACAGTAGCAGCAGCTCGCGATCGGCCGAGTCACCGATGTCGGTCCAGGTGGACCCGATGGCGGCGTCCGTAGTCGCCGCGGCTCTCAGCGGTACCTACCCCACCTTACTGCCTCAATGGTGTCTACCACCAAGGGAGGCGCCTCTAGTTGGGGTGCAGCCTCATCAGGACAGTGCAACGTCGGCCGACCAACCTCTCGACCTCTCGGCCAAACCCAAAAATTCTCAGGTACGTGCTCCTTCTGGCGTGGGTAGATTCGTCTCCTTCTCCTTGCGTGGATAAACGTGAACAGAGAGTTATCCAGAGTAGTTTTCGTCATTTTGCAACACATACTTTTAAGTTCACGTTCACGTTCACGCTCACGTTTACGTTTACACGTTTTACAATGACGTTTACCTTTACGTTTACCTTTATTTTTACCGCAACCACTGACACGTACGCGAAGATATCGTCAAGTGATATGGGTGTGCTTTCTGTCGCAGGATAACAACATATCTCTATTGGAACAACAGAAAATACCTCTGAGGGTGACAGCAGGTATCGACCCCAAGAGTATCTTTAAGTAAGTAGTTTTCTTTTTTCCTACGATGAAACAACAACCTCGCTCTCAGCAGACGATTTCACGTTTCCGTGATGCACCGATCTGATACCGATCGCGATCCCCGGCTCTCCGATTGTTATCCACGCTGTCGCGATGTCTGAAAATCCTCTTGCCCCCGTATACTCGCGAGTTGAAATTCGTCCGCGATGCTTGGTAACCAGAACGAGAAGCGCGTCGATTCGTGCCAGTGTTATCACGCGGCTCGTTTTACACCTCGTAGCGAAACGAAGCTACCTCTGATATAGGTATTTGCATTCCGCGCGAGCAAAGGAAAGTGTTGATCGCATTCCGTGCCGCGTATTCCAAAGGATCGAGAATAGATTCGTGTTCGAACGACGATTTAATGGACAACGCGCTGCCAACCGGAGGGTGATTGTACTCTGCGATCGTTTCGCGGCGCAGAGCTACTGTCCCAATCGTTCAACGTGCCTTGGATACTTTTATATCGCGTGGAAGTTGCGTCGTTAAATAGAATTCGCGCTATACGTTCGAATTCGCGGGGTGGCTACGTACGAACCGGTAATTAAAAAGTTTCCCGCTACGTTGTTTGCGTATTCGGAAATTTTCCCTCGAGCATCCTATCGCTTCCGAGCTACTCGTTACGAAAATCCGCAGAAAAGTCTGCGTTACATTTCCCGTCGGTTTGTCTAGATATACCCGCGCCGAATCGTCGAGAAGTACGTTATCCGCGTATTAATCTCTGCGATAGAATTCGACGCACGGATTTGCCGGTTTGTCGGACGAAAATGCTGGTAGCGTTAGTGGCGTGGCGTACAAGTATGTTTCGTATCGGTTTCGTACGAAACCTCGTGGCTATCGGGTCTAACATCGCGTCCGTTCCAAAGGGTAACTCGAAAATTGCAAGGAGAAACTTTGCGCGCCCGAATCGGCCGTGAAAGTTAATCGAAGATGAACGGAAGAGAAATCGGAAGATCCTTGCTAAAAATTCCAGCTAAAATCGATGCGCTCTCTTGGTACGTGGTAACCACGGCGATGGCACGGCGATGGCACGGCGAAACGTTTGTCAAACGACGAAACGTTTTCACTCGGCGTTTCGGCGTGCCCGTGTCGTTGCTCGATTTCCACGTTTCTCCGGTCGAAATGCAGACTTAGACAGACGTACAGTCTGTAACGTAAGGGGTAACGACGTGTTTCGCGTTTCGTGTTTCGTGTTTCGCGTTTCGCGGAGAAAATAAAGGGAAATGCGAGAATGAAAGGAACGGAGGAAGGAAGGGAGGAAAAACAGGGAGAAGACGAATAACGCGGAGGAGTCAAAGTTGCGAAGCGTGTCCGTACGTTGCCCTCGTGTTTTCGCTGTTTTCCCCGCGGAACATTTTGCGCGTCAAATTTTTATCGTCGTCTATTATTAGTCCACCGTAATCTGCACCTCCTGACACATCGAAGGCACAAAGTACCTCGCATGTGTCGTACGTCGCGCGAGAAAGATCAAAACGCGGAGAGGAACGCTGGAGAAAAGGAGACGGGACAGAGAGTCTCGAGTCGCGTCGGCGCATGCGCGCTACCGCAATTAACGATAAGATAGCCCGCCGTCGAAACCACGCGAGTAAAGTCGAAATTAGAAGCTCGAACGATCAACCGAACGCGGGAATCGAGTCCATCCTGTTGACAATGTTTTCTCGTACACGAGGGAATTCCAGACGACGCGCGTCACCTCGGTGACAATGGATCTCGCGCAAAAGTTTATCCCGTCATTTTCGCTCGTATTTTAATCCACTCTTCGCGCAACCACGTATTCGAAATAAGACCAATTACCAACGAGGGTAACGCCGGCGACGCGGCGCTGTTCGCTTGTAACGAATGGCTCTTGCTAAGCTTCGGTCGCGTGCTTAAAAATCGGACTAATTAGAGGCAAAGACAATTATCGGTCGGGTGCAGCAGGTATCGCGCGAAATACGGAATAAAAAGACAAGAGAGATAGGCGGTGCTGCGAGCTACGAGCCGACGACGTTGTGCTGCTGCGAGGCCTAGGAGGGGACAGAACGGTCGAAATACACTTTTATCAGCTTACTTTGCTGCCCGAGAGAGAATAGGTCGATGAACTCGTCATGGGGGGCCACGTTGTTGCCAGTCACCGGACAAGGAGTAGTAGCAGGGAGTTCTTTTACCGTGAATTCTTCCTATTAATCTTATTGTCGAACAGCGAGACAAATTATAACGGTCCGATTACTATCTGTCGTTTCTGCGTTACTCGATCCTTCCAACCAGAGCAGAGCACCATCGGCGATAAGAATCGCGATTTTTTAATTCCACGAAACGGTAAAGAAAGTCGCAATGGTGGCGCAGCAGGGGGGAGGGGGTGGGGGTGGGAAAGGAAAGCGGGGGAAAGAAATAGGAAAATGGAAGGAAGAAAGAAAGGGTATCGATGAATATGCATAGCACGAGCGGGGGAATAACGCGACGAGACGAGGCTTGCGACGCGTACGAAGCCGAGCAAAACCGACGAGTATAAATCATCCTCGAGAAACGTTTTAATTGCGTAATGGCTGGCAGCGAGCTTTCTCGTCGTTAGCTGTCTAATTTCGTAGCACGAATTCGTTCTAATGCAGCCGGTAGGTCAAAGATCAAAGTGTTAACGAGGCACTCTCTGTTGGATCGATTCGCTTCTCGTGCACAACACGTGCGCGTACCACACCGGCCACGTGGCCGGCGAGGTACAAACGGTGATACAAGGTGGCCGATGAACCACCTATGCACGTGAATCGGTGATACGAAAACTAGCCAGCCGACCTGATCCGGTAACTTTGCGCGTAGCAAGAGGGATTCGCGGTGCCGTCGTACCTGGGACCGTTATCGGTCCCGCCGAAATTCCGACGGCGAATCGGCGTGGTCGGTGCATCAACAACGCGATAACGGAGGATAAATATTAACGCGAATTGGTAATGTGATAAACGATGTGTGGAATGTTTTAGTTCTTGCTATCGCGCGAAACCTCGTATGACCGGGCCGGTAGCGGCCGTGGCGGCGGCAGCAGCAGCTGCGGCAGGCGTCGGTGGTGTCCCCGTGGTGGGTGCCGGGGGTGGCCGGAGGGCCTACACCGAGGAGGAACTGCAAGCCGCGCTTAGGGATATCCAGAGTGGCAAGCTCGGCACACGAAGGGCGGCCGTGATCTACGGAATACCGCGTAGCACCCTGCGCAACAAGGTCTACAAGCTTGCGATGGAGCGCGAAAGGGACGCGTCCCTGACTAGCACCCACTCACACCCTCACGAGCCCGGCGCCCCAGCCACCACCACCACCACCATCACCACCACCACCACCACTACTACTACAACTACAACTACAACACCACCAAATACGACCCAAAACGCCTCCGCGACCACTCCGCCCCCGCAAGTGGATGAGGTAGGTTTTGGGGACAGAACAAGAGAAAGAGAAACGAAAAGCGAGAGAGGGAGTGAGAGGCAGAGAGGGTGCGGGAAAGACGATAGAGAAGAAGAGCGATGATACGATACACCCCGTTCGATCGTATCCACCCACTGTATTGGTTCTCGGACAGAATTCAACATTGCGAGTCCGGACTGATAAGACGAATTAACAATTCGGCCATCGAGCATTGAGAATTGAGAATTGGCAGAGAGACGAAGAATGAAAAAATAGATTGCCGAAACTCTGCGGGGGAGAGAGAGAGAGAGAGAGAGAGAGAGAGGGGGAGAGAGAGGGAAGGGAGAAAAAGAGCGTGAGCGGGGGAGAGTGAGAGAGAGAGAGAGAGAGAAAGAGAGAGAGAGAGAGAGAGTCGAAACTGTGGAAAGTGACTAGGGTCGGAGTGAGAATCGCTAGGACAAGTACGTAGATCTCTTCGAAACCACGCTTCTTCTGGCACCGGTGGTGTAGCACTAGTTTCGTTCTCGGTGACAATGGTCGCACGGTTTTCGATTGTTTGTCCGTATAGAATGTCCGATAATCGTGTCAGTGACGGTCGAAAGAGACGCACGTATCGAAAAGAACGATCTTTCAACCGAAATGGAAAAATCACCGCGCGTTCTCTCGTCGTGACGCGTATACGTTTTTCCGTTTCCTCGAAGCGTTTCCACGCCTTCTTCCATTCGACTTTGCATTTTTTCCGCGTACTCGCGTGCATATTTAATTCGAAGATATCGCGTAATTCGTTTCTGGCTCGATGTACGTTCCACCGTCATTAATCATATGTTATCGGACGTTGCGAGAAAAGATTACGCTCGATAGACGAAATGCCTTTGGAAGCGATTTATCTTGAGCAAAAGATGACGCATCCAAGGATAAGGAGAAAATATAACGGAAAAGAATCGGGGAAGGGGGGAGGGGATTAGGGGAGGTGTCGCAGAAAGATATGACTAAAAGACGAGTTGAATCTCGATAATTGATTCGTGAAGGAAGACCGCCCATTTTGTACCTAAGTGTGGTTTTGGTTAGGAAGAACGAATGGAGGCTTCCCCAAAACATACCTCTGCCACGGTGATCGGAGAATTCGCGTGGACCGATCTCGCCGGAGAGCGTGCAAGTGGCAATATTGTCGTTTTTCCACTTTAACCGTAAAAAAAGCAAAGAAAAAAGAAAGAAAAAGAATAAAAGATAAGAAAGGGAAAAAATGGAAGGAACGACGAGGACAGAGAGGGAAACGAAAGCGACCAACCATTGGAAGATGTATCGGTTCACGCGGTTCCTTATCGGTTGCCGTGATGCTCAGTAGTGTCGAATGTTTTTGCATGGGCTGTTTAACTTTTTTATCTCACTATTTGTAGTTTAACACACGGCCGCTTGGTCTTGGCGAGGTTGCAAGACTCGAGGTAAGTTTTCGGGACGATCGTTTCGAGCCGAGAGGAAAGTTCTTCTTGGATGCGAGCTTTTGTTCGCGACGGGCTGCTAGGGCCCTCGAATTCGTTGTCACGAGTATACGCTTTTTCCGACCTCGACACTATGCATCCTCGATGTGTTTGTACGGACGATCGCGCTTCAGCACTAGCCGTCGATTTTTTGGTGCAAGGGAATGTCAGGATATGTATTTCTAGACCTGTTCGTATCGTTTCTACATGGCGTTGCAATAGCGAGGCATGCTCACAAGTGGCGTGGCTTTCCCGGCAACATTATTTCGAGAACGATACGCGTTCCATGCAGGCGAAGATTAATTTTCCAACCGTGTCCGTATTTCTCTGACTTTCGTACCATGCACGACGCATTGGGAAATGAATCTTCGATCGAATATTCCATCGTTAATTTTCTTTTTATCGACGTTCTGCCTGGTGTCATTAGGAGAAGCGCAGGTAGATTAGTTGTGGTAGATTTTCTTTTTCATTTTTTTTTTTTTTTTTCCTTTGATTCGAATGCATGTTGTTTGAGTAATAATTGCGAGATAAGAGATCGGTGTGTAGCGCCGGATTCTTTTTACTCGTCGGAGAGCGAAATATTTTCCAGCTGGTTCTCAATTTTCAACCTTGCCTATCTATCTCTTTCTGTTTTCGCGGTAAACGGTCAGCGATAAAAGAGAAACGATTTTATCGCGAGGACAACTTTGGCCAAAGTGTTTCTATCTTTTCTTTTTTCCTTTTTTTTTTTTTTTTTTTTTTTCATCTTTGTCCTTTTCCATTTTTTTGTTTTCTTTTTTTTCATTTGTCTCTCTGTACGTCGTAACGCTTCTTGCGAGCAATTCTTTCTGGCAATTCCTGCATGGCGCTTGGTCATTCTGCATTTGACGAAAGAGAAGTTACTTACATGGACAACCGACACTGTTACAACACAGACACACGCATACAAACACAGAAGAACGCCTCTCGATGAAATCCTGGTAGCCAGACAGTCGTCAAGAAAGTGTTATCCGATTTCTCGATGAAGAAGAACGTAGTAGGACGAGACTTTCGTCGAGAGGGGGACATCGCTGTTAACGATTCGTGTTTAAATATTTCGCGCGGTAAGAGATGTGCAGAGAAGGCTAGAAAGAGATATTCTTAACAGGTGGACGACAAAGAACTGTCCGGAGCGGAAGAGGAGAAAGAAGTGGAGAAAGCTCTGCTGAAGCCACTGTGGTCCTTGGAAGATCTCGTCAGGTTATCCGCACTCGAAGGAAGCGGCGGAGATTCGCTGAGAACGTTGTTACAACGGGGAAACGAGACGGGAGCCGAGTGGCCAGGTCTTGAACACGCGAGCATCGGTCCGTATATACAAAAGATGCTCGCAGCAGCTGCGCCGTTCAAAGGTGAGAGAAAAACGCTTTAGGGGACGAAAAGTACAACGATAGCTCGATCTTTGCTAATCGAAGACAGGCTCGTGGAAGGCTCGCGGTGGAAGACGCACGGGGCGGGTGTGCGTAGCTTAAGTAAGAACGGTGTGTACGTCTGTCGGAACAAGGGATTCGGGTTATTTCCGACAGACGTTAGACCGTTTCATTCGCTGACCAGGCAACCAGTCTAGCACGGGCAAGGGCCGAGACGAAAGTCGAAAAGTGTATTACGAGCCAGTAGAGGTCTTCGGAAATCGATAGAAGCCAGGTTCTGGTCGACGACGGGTCGGCGACACTTTTTCCACTTTCTGAATGGAAGTTCGTTTAAGTGGCTTAAACAGTTCTCAGAGGCTAATCCGAGATTACGACAAATGTTCGTAGGCGCGAAGAAGCAACGAAATCGTATTTCTTAACGAACGGCATTCCCTTTCCGATTAGACGACCAACTTTGCTACTCTTGCGCTTACAGGCATGGAGACGCAAGACTATCGCATTCCAGAGGTGATGAGAAGGCTGATGAGCGAAGACAAGAGGCTAAACAAAAGCGTAAACGGGGACCAGTCGCAGCCATCGCATCAGCAACTGCATCATCATCAATCGCACCCGACGCACCCGCAAGCCCAGGCACAGTCGCAGACGCAACAGCAACAGCAACGCGGCCCGATGACGAACGACGACTTCAATCCCAACATCGAGGAGGAAGCGAGCGACAGTGCTCAAGGGAGAGCGATTCTCAAGATTCCGTCCTACAAGCCCGCGAGCACGCCCGGTTGTTCGAGCAAGAACGGCGAACCAACGTCAGCCGCTTTCGCGCAAGGATTCGCGGCCGCGACCGCGGCCTCGAGTCCGGGCCTTCTGGAACGAGCGAGTCCGGCGTTCTCCGGCACCAGTAGTCCGACCAATTCGTTGGTGGGGAAAACGGTGGCCGTTAATTTCCGCGACGTGATCGCCAAAAGCATCAGCGTAAAATTCCAAGAGGGCCAAGCGGTGGCAACGCCTGGAATGCCCGGCTGTCAATCGGCCGGTGTGGTACAGTCGCAGCAGACGATAATGACGGACCCGAGTCCGTTCAAGAGAGGTAGATACACGCCGCCTCAGCCTGCGTCGCAGCAAGGCCAATCGCAGGCGAAACCGCAGACCACCCAGGAGGCGAACAAACCGAAACCGGCAACCGGTGGCAAAGGAACTAGACCGAAACGGGGCAAGTATAGGAACTACGATAGGGATAGTCTGGTCGAGGCTGTACGCGCGGTTCAACGGGGTGAAATGAGCGTCCATCGTGCAGGCAGCTATTACGGAGTACCGCACTCCACCCTTGAGTACAAAGTTAAGGAACGACACCTGATGAGGCCGAGAAAGAGGTAGGTGGTTATCGCGTATCGCGCGCTACCTACTCTTCGCTTTACCGACTCTTTCCGTTCGCTTTTGCAGGGACCAGAAACAGTCGGACGATAAGACGAAGGAGACATCGGCCGCGGCAGCAGCGGCGGCAGCCACCGCGAGTATACGACCTGGTACGACGGACAAGAAGCCGCAATTGAAACCGCAGAAACCGTTCACGTCACCGGGCGGTATACCAGGACCGAACGGAATCAAGATGCCACCGTTCATGGAGGGCATGCCTCACTTACCGTTCGCGCCGTTCAATTTTTGGAGTCCGCCGCCGTTCATGCCATCGCCGTTCATGGCAGGGGCGCCGAACGTGCCGACCATCCTGCCGGAGCAGTATTTCGCTACCAGCAGGATACGCGGCCTGCAGGAACAGCAAAGGAACGCCGCCATGGTGCAACAGCAACAGCAGCAGCCACAGCACCCGCAACGGGATAGAGACGGAATCGGTGTTGCAGCGGCGGCCACTGCGGAATCGCCGGGAACCTCGAGTTCTCGTAGCACGCCGATGAGCAAAGCGCCGCGGGAGGTGTCGGAGAGCTTGTACGACGGTTCAGGAGCGAACGGCAGTTTCTTGGACAATTTGATCAGGTCGAGCCTCGAGACGGGAATTCCAAGGGACCAGAGGGCAATGACCGACACGAGGAGTCAGCAACAATCTTCCTCGCAGCAACCGCTCCCGGAATCGATGAGGAGCAAAGCGTTGATCGACCAACTGTGCAGAAACTCGAGGAGAACGCCGGTACCGAGGTTGGCTCAGGACAGTAGCGAGGACGAGAGCTACAGGGGACCATCGGGATCCGGGAGGCCGATTCCGGAAAGGCCGGAACGCGTGCCCACCGTCGATCTAAGTCCATCGCCGTCGGAGCGAGGTCGCAACGACGACGGCAGCGATCGACTCACGTCACCACCGACGCCTCTCTCGATCTCGAGAGCCGGAAGTAGAGACGAGGACAGTACCCGAGACTCGAGGATCGATCGTAGCAGCAGGGAGAGCGACGTTCACAACGGTGGACAGGAGGATCGTGACAGAAAGACTCTGACCATTCAACAGCCGCAGCAACAGCAGCAGTTGAATCACTACCCGGACTTACACAATCTCTACGCCGTATCAACTGACAAAAAAAGTGCCTGTGATAGTAAGCTTATAGTAGATCATTCGAGCCAGAAGACTCAACAACAACAACAGCAGCAGCAGCAACAACAACAGCAGCAACAGCAGCAGCAGCAGCAGCAGCAGCAGCCGCAACAACAACCGCAGCAGCAGCAGCAGCAGCAGCAACCTCAACAGTCGCAGCAGCAGCAGCAACAACCACAGCCGCAGCAACAGCCGCAGCAACAGCCGCAGCAGCAGCCACAGCAGCCACAGCAGCAGCAAAAGGAGTACGGTGCAGTGAGCGGCCTGGTTGTACAACTGCAACGGGGCTACAATACCGGAAACAACAGGTCCGGCGAGCAGGCCAACAGCCAGCAATCGACGGAGCAACGTGGACCCGTGATCAGTATGGAAGACTCCGTTGAGCAGTAGGAAAAAGTCGGTATCGTTGATCAGTAAAGTATAGAGTAACGATATAATATGGCGAGCGATCCGTGTACACGGTAAAGCCCATTCCCGCCCAATGCTCCGGCATTTTACACACCACGTTGCCACGGTCGAGGATCCTCGGCCTCCACTTTCTCTCTCTTTCTCTCTCCTTCGGTTCGCACTCGGTATATACCGGATAATTGTCCCTCTTGTCTCTCGCGATCGGCCTCAGCCATCGGCCAACGCAACCGACAAAGAACCGGAAATCGTGCACGACTCCGTCGCGCGTCGGCTATGAAAGCGAACGCGACGGTTTCCGAGGAGAAGTGCGTGAAAGCCGAGCACCTCCTCCGTTGGTGTGTGTGTGCGCGCGTGTATAGGACGAGGGACGTTTCGAAAACGCGAAACGTGGCACGAAACGTGGCACGAAACGGTAGTAGCCCCAGCCTGACCCTGCCCTTTCCACCCCGGAAGCCCCTTGAACGTCGCGAGGCAAGTTCAATAGAGGAAACAAAAGGAAACGGAAAAACGAGTAACGAAAATGCGTAAATGCTACCCAACCATCCGTGAACCCACTGCGATTCCATCAGTTACACCACGCATATGTATCCGGCACACTCGATCTCCGTCCAGCTGACGGTAGGTCGTACCGGAACCTTTTCGACTATGGCGATATTTCGATTCGGAGAAAACGCAAGAAACGAATACAAGACACGATGCAATGTTATTGTACCGAATGCATACACGAACACACACTTGGTCACACACATGCCAATTCACAGAGACACGCAGATAGTTGTACATTCGCTCGGTAATACACTCTCACACGTACGTACATGGACGCCTCTGACACCGTCGTCGGGTACGCAAAAGGACCGGTGTACGGTGTGCCGTACGCAGGGTGATCTATGCGATATCCCGACGTAAATACAAAACGGGGAACAGACGAGTAGTAGCAGCAGCAGCAGCAGCAGCAGCGGCAGCAGCGGCGGCAGCAGCAGCAGCAGCAGCAGCAGCAGCAGCAGCAATAGCAGCAGCAATAGCGGCAGCAGCAGCAGCAGCGGCGGCAGCGGCAGCAGCAGCGGCGGCGGCAGCAGCAGCACGTAAACAGTCCCGCGCGTGCACGCGTCCGTAGGAAAAATACGCGTTGGGTAGGAGCGCGCGATGAAATTCTGCAGGGTTGTCCGGCCGACAACGCGCGCGAAAACCGTTGGCCGATAGACTTTTGAACGCGCGAGAGGAGAACACGAACAAAAATGCCGACGCAACAACGTATTTTTTCCTCTATCGATGTAAAACTACCTAATGCAAATTTATTACCTACTACTAACATTACTTAACTCGTAAGGAGCAACATAATTATATAAGGAATGATATATTATATATATATATATATACATATATTTTTGGTCATTACGAACGTATGCGAAACGAGAACGAGCCAAGACTTTTGTTGGCGCGCGTATAGATGACGTTTTTTCATAAGGCGACAATATTTCTCTAATCTCGGTTATTTCGAGGCTGGCGTTCGGTAGAAACGCGTCCCCCCTCTCAAACGGGTCGCTCGAAAAAGAGGGATAAAGAATGGAAGGGTGGCAGGGGAATAAGCTGTTTAGACGAAAAGTAAGGGACGGTCTTCATCGATGAGGAAACGTGTTCGATGGTTCTTAGCCAATTCGAGATATCAACGGGGATGTTAGTACGCGTTAAGTCGCGAAACCTTGGGGAAAATTGTGCCGGAGAAATGACGAGGAAAAAAATTAGTAAAAAATATGAAAAAAAAAAAAAGGAGAAAAGGATGAAAAGAAAAGTAGGAAGAAAATGATCGAGTCTCCGCGGACTCGATCCCATCATCGGCGAAAATCGTTCTGCTCCAACGGAATAAAAATGGAGAAACGTAGGAGGAAAAAGAGGAAACGTTAAAAAGGGAAGCGCGTAGATGTATATAAGGCATTTCTATGAAAAAGAGGTTTGCTACGTGTATAGGCGCGCGCTTGCTCTTCACTCGGTTCTTCTTTCTACCGAGGTGCAAAATTTTTTCTTACGCGCGGCAACGCCCACATTTTGATACGAATGCAAATTTTCTATCGCGTAGAGAAAGACAAGCACAGCTGCAATGGCGGCGTTCGTAGAATTTCTTCACGAGGAAAACATCCAGTCGCTTCTAGAAGAATCGGTTTTGTTCTATCTCTTCTGGAAGGTCCATTTGCATGATTGATAATCGAAACGGCGTACGACAAATTTCGGGGGGGAAATAAAGGTAGAGGAGAAGAGGAGAAACGTGTACAACGTTTCGAATGATCGAACATTAGTTTCTTCCTGTCTGACTTTTTCTACGAACTCACGACTGTATCTCGATGGTGTTTTCCTTCTAGCGTGGAAGAAAACGTAGGAAAATTAGATGAAATTTGTGCGCGACAAAAAATGAATCGGCCGGTATGATTTTTAAGGGAATTTAGAAATTTCAATTGAACAAGTACGTTGCGCTACGGTTCACTGGTACTTTTTTCAGGGATTAAACGAATTTTTAAAGCTTTTATCGATCGTTTCGACGACGACGACCACGACGACCACGACCGACCACGACCGACCACGACGACAACGTTAGCAAATTTTAGAGAGTTGTCTAATTTGCAAGGATCAGTCGCATCGTTGAGTAGTAGGAAAGTGTGTATTAATCATTGTCGCGATCGTTTCGGTTGCGGTGAGCGACGACACGAAGAACGCCAGTCCCTCCTCTTTTGACTAATTTTTTCGCAGGTTATCCATAAGCGTCGTGCGCGCGACTATCGAGGTATCTTCTCGTATTTCAGATTAGAATTCCGTTCGACAGGAGATCCTTGACTATATAGATGAACACGTTGAAAAAGAAAAAAGCAAAAAAGTGGTGATTTCGTCGTTTCGCTAGTTGTAGTAGCCGAGCAGGACGTTGGACCAAGACGAAATCAATGAAAGCAGCGAATTCGAAGCAGAACGACTCGTTAGCCAAACACGCGTAGATACGAACCACGCGAGGAAAATAGCGTGACGTTCGGCGCGTAGGTACACCGCGGGCCACGATTTTCCGTCTTTCTCGCGTGTCGAGGAGGATTCACAGTTCTGATTCTAAAAGGACGAGGACAGAGGAAACGAAAGGATAATTCACGCACTCATCTCATGACTCTCTTTAAGTAAAGTAACGACTGAAAGACTCTAGGCTGTACATAAAGTATAAGGCATGTATGTTCGGTGTTTTAAAAAAAGCAAAAATTCCTTACTAACGCAAAAAAAATTATACCTTACGAAAAAAAAAAAAAAGTAAATCGTGTAAGCAAGGCTACTCTCTCGGTGTTTTTTGGAACTAAACTTAAAATTTACCCTAAACTTAAAGCAAAAAAACCGTGAATTAAGGAGTAACTCTAAAGGGAAGGGAGGGTGAAACGCACCCACGCAGAGAAGCGCGTCGGAATAAAAAAAAAAAAAAAAAAATCAAGTTATTGAGTGTAAACGTTAAGGTCTCCTTAGGGTTAACGAAAAAAAAAGAAAAAAAAAAAAAAAAAAAAATCAAGTTATTGAGTGTAAACGTTAAGGTCTCCTTAGGGTTAACGAAAAAAAAAGAAAAAAAAAAAAAAAAAAAAATCAAGTTATTGAGTGTAAACGTTAAGGTCTCCTTAGGGTTAACGAAAAAAAAAGAAAAAAAAAAAATACGAAGCTGAACAGCAGAAAACACAAGCGAAAAGCAAGCACTAATCATGATTGTGTGTAAACGTAAATTAAAACCTTCCTTCTACCCTCTACCCACTAACTCACCCCCTTTTTAATCACTCACCAGCCGACTACCCGCTTCGCGTCAAAGTGTAAATTGTTCGGTGTGATCTTACCTACACGATACCTCGAAAGAAAAAAAAGGATACCTTTTTCTAAACATTCGCCAGGCACTACACCAAAAGAAAGGGGAAGGATATATCTTACACTCGTTCCAACTATCGCCTTCTTTTCCTGCTTCCTCTTCCTCTTCACCCCCTTCTCTTCGCCCCGTCCTCCCTTTCCCCGTTTTCCCCCCCCGCCGCCCCGTTTCTCTAGATAAAAGGGACTCCCGATATACCCTTTACGAAAGATTTATCGTTAGATGTGAAAAATGGATATTTATCGTGCGGATGATTGTAAAACGTGCGTAAATTATGATTGTCGTTAATTCAATTACAGTTACGAAAAAAAAGTATACGTCGCGACGTTCTGCACGCGTTCTCTAAAACCAGGAGTCGATATCCGTCGTCGTCGATACACCCCCCCTGTGCGGTTCGCGCGGGTTACATTCCGCGGCTTTTACAACCTAGGGGAACGAGAGGAGCAGCGGCGAGATTAGAACCGCGTCCGCGAGATCGGCCGCCACGTTGTCACCTCGATTTTTCGCGATCCTCGCGATCACCGTGCAAAAAGTTCCCGGACAAATCTCCCGTCGGAGAGACCTTTTCGCGCGCGAAAACCTCGTTTTCGCTCTTTCGAACACACACACACACACACACACACACGCGCGCGCGCGTGCGCGCGCTTCGTCCCGGACGAAGACGAAAAGAAGAAAAAAGGGGGAAAAAAAAGGAAAAATAAACGGATAAAAAGTAGGGGGGAAAAATGGAATAAATTTTTCGTTACTCTCGATTCGACGATTCAACGCACAATAAGATTTCGAGCTATACACCGAGACGATAATCAAAAGTAATAATCGCGGACTTGTCGCATAGGATTGATTCGCGAGGTTGAGGGGGTGAAAGAGGAAATTTCTGACTCGACGACGACAGCCTCGGCTCCTGCTCAAATTAGATACGCGAGAGCTACGAGTCTCGTCCGCGTTCGCTCAGAACGGGACGATTGAATCGCGACAATTGGGACGATCGGCGCTAACGGCGTAATTAACGAGGCTGCCGTATAATGATTTCCCAGTGACACAGTCGCGTCAACGTGTCTGCCACAGCGATTTCGATTAACGAGCCCGAAACGTTCCGTTTTCGGCTAGCAGTATTCGGACCTCCTTTTCCCCGGCGTCTGACGGAACGACGACGGGGAACGATTGGCATCGAGGGGCAAAAAAGAAAGGAAAAGAAAAATGAAAAAGAAGAGGGAACAGGTTTTCTAAAAGGGACGCTTCTCTATTTTTGCGGGCAAGCAAGAATATTCTCGTAAGAATTAATTGGACAACGTTCTGTGATTTGAAACATTATCGGTGTTCGGACGAGATCCGTGGATTGGTTATCGGTAGGGGGGGTATTAGGGAAATTCGCGATATCGAAATTCGTTTCTAAAGTATAAACGCGGCTCTACTCGCGGCGAGTATCAGGGCGATTAACGAGGGTAGCATAGGCTAGGGCAGATATCGTTGCGAACGCGACTGTAGAGAAAAAGTGTCGATTTACGTTTTCTTTTTTTTCTTCGAGGGAGACGGCGGGATTAGAACGTGAAGCGCGCAGTTTGTGCACGAAATGAGAGAACACGGTACCGGCGACCGGAGCCAGAGTGTCGTAGAATCGGCTGGGAAAAATCGTAGACGAAATTTCAATTCGGATCTCGCGGCTTTTGTTCACGCGAAAAGGTATTCGTGAAAAATTCGTTCCCGCGAAAGCGAATACGCAACCCGAGAATCGGGGAACGTTCGCAGATTTCCGGCCGTCTCCTTCTACGTCGCGGGCGATACGCTAAAACGATCCGGCGAGAGACGGATTGGTCGAAAACGGGGAGGAAAAGAAATCTTTAAGAATTAAAAGAAGATATATTATATTAAAATATCTGTGATGTAAAAAGTAACAAAATTTTGATGTATATTTTTCACAAATTATTGTAACCAGCTAGTGTATATGTGTAAGATTACGGATATAAAGAAAAAAACAAATACTATTGTAATTACGGTGTGTGGAGACAAAATGACGAGTAAGAGAGAGCGAATTGAAAGCCAACAAACAAACAAACAAAAGAAACCAAAAGGAAACAAATACGGGAGAAGCGAGATCGCGAGATTACGTTTATCCACACCGGTGGTCAGACGGGACCAAGATGGCGGGCATTGCTCGGAAAGTCGGGCCCAAAGATTCTCGTTTTCTTCATTGTCGCTTTCTATTTTCGTTGCTTTCGCGTTTTTTCTGCTGTTTCGTACACGACGTTCCATTACCGACGCGGACTCCTTTTCGTACCTTATTACAACGTCGTGTCGGGGACAAAAGAACGAGAAGGAGGGGAGTAAATTTTCCGCTCGAAGAAGACCTTTCGTATTATTCTCGATCGTCAAAATTCTACGCGTTTATCGTTTCTTTCTCTTTTTCGCGATATCCGTCTGTCTCGCGTAACAGCGAGCAGCGGGAATACTTTCGGGTGCTTGGAGTTTGCAAAAACTGGAAGATTTGGTCCGATTGGCCCTGAAACGGCTCAATGTCAGCTACCTCACAGAGTATCGTCACGTTTGGTATGGTTTGCGTAGGGGATGTTCGCGTGTTTCGATGTCCCGAAACAAAATTGGATGGCCGTTTAACATGGATGGAACGCTCTAGACGATTATTTTTCTTTCTCTTGTTTCTTTTCTCTATCTCTTTTTTCTTTCCTCGGATCAATTAACGGAATTAATTCGGATGAAAATGTCGAAACCGACATCGGTTAACGGACGTTAGGATTTAACGCGGAAAACTGGATGGTACATCGATTCGCCATCGGCCAATCAACTTTCTTCGACTCGGAAAACGCGCGAACTCCATCGGAGTGGGGTCGTGTAGAAATGGTCTAAACAGTTCCAAATTGTGCCTAAGTTTCGACGTTACGTTTTTACGACTCGCAACAGAACGAACGACGAATGTAATACCGTAGCAGCAAACTGAAGTTTTAGTTCGATGGTGGGGTTACTTTAAAGTCAGGAGGCAGTGAACAGGACAGAGGCAACAAAAAAGAAAAGAAAAAAAAAAAAGAAAAGGGGGAAAAAATAGAGATGGGCGACTTTTAAGCTAAATTTTAAAAGTATATTACCTCCGTATACGTTCCAGGGCCGTCCGGCCGCCATCTTGCGTTCATTTTTACGTTCCGTTTTGTCGAATAAGTGCAATTAGGTACACTGACACCACACACGAACAATACACTCTCGCTAACACCACACGCGAAACACTCTTCGACACGCATTCACACTTCCACACACGTACACGTCAACAGACGTCGAAGAAAAATGAAGAAAACGAACTGTTACGCGCTAGGTTACCGTGTTTTTAAATTCTATTTTCAATTCACGCATTCTCGAATGTTGGGATTTTCGTGATCAACGAAGAGCTGGCCTGTCGTTCACATAAGGATACACGTACGCAACACACACACACACACACACGCACACGTACACTCGCCCACGTACACGTGACCACGTTACAAGAGACACGTACACGTACTCGCATACACTTCAAGAAACAGCCGACGTCGATTCGACGACGAAAGTATGATACGCCATTTTCATCATCTTCGAACGGACGCGTCTTTTTCTCGAGCATTCCTCGATCCACTTCGATGTTTGATCGATTTTCCCGCGAATACGCGACACGCTGTCAGCTTTGATTCGCTTTCATCAGCTTTTCCCGGTGTTTTTCGAACGTTCTTCGATCGACGCGATCGAAGAGAGAAAGCCAAAAACGACGAGTAAAAGGAATAAGACAAAAAAAAAAAAAAAAAAAAAAAAAAAAAGAAAAAAAAAAAAAAGCGGAAAAAAAGAAAGAGAGGAGAAAGGACGCGTTCGATGGAGGATCGAAAAAGGCGGAAAGCGAGTAGAGAAATTACCGCCTGAACCAACGTAGAAACCGAGATGGTTTGGTCCGTCGACGGTCGAAAACTTGGTACCTTTCTAATTGGCTTTAATAAGCTCGTAATTCGTAGGCTCTAGTCATACAATGACTCTAAAAGGCGAGAAGTCGTCCCTGAAGCGGTGGAACGATCTTCCGCGAATTCGTATACGCTGACCGACGCGACGTGACGCGACGCAACGCTGGAACTTACCGATTTGTGTTCAATGGGCGAACAAGTCGACGAGGCGCGTCGATTCGACGTCCGGCTCTAGACACCGATATAATTATGGAAACTTCTAACGCGTAAGCGCGTGAGCCGCGTGCAGGATCGCGTTTCGCGATCTCGTGCACGAGGTGCACGCGCTAGGGAAGGAAGCTAAATAGATAGGTAGATAGATATACGATGAAAAAAATCGGAAGATTTGTGCGCGAGAATGGCAAAGACGGGAAAGCCAGTGCTCGACCACGCCTCCGACATCAGCCCGAATCGCGGAGCCTCCTCGTATTGCGACTGACAGCGATTTCTTTGCAGAGCTCTCTCGCGACAGCTGGGAATGAACGAGCTACGCGAAATCATCCGTTCTCGCTGCCACTGTAAAGATCTTTTTTCATTCTCGAGCACGTTGTAGCGACGGTTTATCTCGCGCCGGTGCGAAAAGACCACGCGCGCGCCGGCAAAGCGCGAGATAAGATTTACGCGCGCCGCCGCCACGGGCGATGGGTGCTCTTCGATTCGACGCCCGCGGAGAGACAGCTGCGATCGGTCGGTGCTCGGTAAAACTTTAGATGCTATCGGGATTTTCATTCAACCTTTATCGAATATTTTCCATCGTGTTGCGCGATTCGCCGGCATCGACTAACTGCACGGGTAACTAATCGGTTCGCTGGATTCGACGATTATCAGACGGGGAAGGGGGCAACTGCGGGTGAAAGAGAAGCGGGGAAAAAGTCGAAAAAAAGAAACGAGGGAAAAAGAAACAAAAAAAAAAACAAAAGAAAGGAAGAAGAAGAAAAAAAAAAGTAGGAGGAAAAAGAAAGAAAAAAGAAAGCGCGCGATCGCTGCTGCGTCCGTTGGAGCGTTAATGGGTGAAAACGAAGTTCGTTAAACAAAGGTATTATTCGTCCATCAAAAGGTGATGTATTCTTTAAAGTACAATTACTTCTTGTTCCATATACGAATCGAAATTACTTTCATGTTCCTATTTCGAGGTTTAAGAAGCGAACTGAGTCGGTCTTGTTTGCGGCTAGAGCGATGCGTCCTCGTCGGTCGCGGATCTCATTTCCGCGAAGGTGGCGGGCCAGATCGGAGGCGGTAGGTCTCGACACTGGCTATGCCTAGACTTTTCGACTAGTAGGCGTTAGGAAAATGGCGCTGGTACTACGTAGTTAGCACCGGTAGTACTCGTAGTTTGGCGCTTTAGTTGTTTGTATATCGTGTTGTTTCGTTTCTTTTCGTTTTTCTATATCGTCGCTGTGTAAGCCCGACCTCGCCGAGCAAAACGCGTCAAGGCGGGAAAGCATCGGACCGGGCGCTCGAAGGAACCGGGTACCAATCGAGACGAAACAAATCCTTTCAGCGCGATCCATCGAGATTCGTCTCGCGACTATCTCGCGAGCCACCACGAAAGGCATCGATCGTATCACCGTGTAATTACCGTAATTGGAGACATTAGCGTCGCGTTGAAACGATTGGTTAAATCGGCTCGTTAACGAACCCTCGAACGTCGGAACGCGACGGTGGTAGCTCGCGGTGCTTCAATCAAATCTGTCTGTACCAAAATCACTCTGAAATCACACGCACCGGAAATTCAAAGTACGACCAACTAGTTACGGACCAAGTACGCTGAACTGCCGGTGAATTAATCAAAAGACACGTCCGAGCGACGCGTTACGTATACGAGAGACCTCTTCGAGAAGCTCACCGTGTTCGCGTTTTCTATATATTTTTTTTTTCTTCCGTCTTTTTTTTCTCGCCTTTTTTTCTATTTTTTTCTCTTTTTTTTGTTTTTTTCTCTCTCTCTCTCTCTCTCTCTCTCTTTGTTCACCTTCGAGCCCCGGCACGAGAGTCGCGTTCCAGCCTCGACGATCAGCGTGCGCGCGTCCCGCCGAAACTCCCGGCGAGGTCGGGCACGTTCCGATGCGCTACAAAGTTTTTAAAGTTTAAAGTAACCGATCGAAAGCGAAAGAGGTAATTAAGGACAAGAAGACAAAGAAAAAAAAAGCAAAAAAAAGTTGAGAATCCAACCGGATCTAAAATCCCCACGCTCCGATCCCTCCGCACCGAAATCCCATTGGACAGATCGTCATCCATCCACACGAACAACCCCTCCGGACAACCTATGGCAAACGCAATTTGAAAATTCACCCGCATTTCCGACCACACACGCACACTCAGTGACACGCTAAACGAACACCAGAAGTTTAACAATACACGCAGTCTGCTTTCTACATACAGCTACAACAATATTGCAGCCTCCCGATACCAGTCGTCTCCTTACAGTTCAAAGCGGGGTGCGTTCGTGACGGACGCCATTGCGATTCCGCGTGCTCGCGCCTATCCTTTACACGTTCGAGCAGCGTCCAACGGATTCGTCGCGATCGTACTCGCGTCGTTGCGAGGAATATTGGCGCGATTCGTTGGCGCGTTCGCCGTGGATCGGATCCACGAAAGGAGGAGGCAGCGGCGAGGCACGGAACGAGATTCATCCGGTGTCTTCTCGACCGGCGAAACACCGATCACATGGCGTCGCGAACGTCCGATCGTTTCCCTGCGCGTGCCGCGGGTTGCATACTCGCCCGGGCACCGACAACAACGCAACCGGCAACACACAAGCAGCAACAATAGACATCTCTCTCTGTCTGAACAGGGCACGTCGCGATCGCGAGATCGTCGCGCCGCGACGCCTCGCAACGATCGCCGTGCATCCGAGTTTACAAGTACAGCTACTAAATCTATACATCTCATATTATCCAACAGTGATCAACGCAAACGCAGATGCCACGAAGAGCAATGCAAAAAACATAAAAAAAGAAAAAGCAAAAAAAAAAAAAAAATAAAACTATTTTATCCAACAAAGTTTTTGCTACAACCGAAGTAGTATGCATCTTGCTGACGGAGTAAATGAGACTTAAAGGAGGAAGAGGAGGATGATGAGGTGAGAGGAAGCAGAAGCCGATGAAGCAGGAGAGGCAGAAATATGAATATTCTTAGCTCTAAGGACAAGATGACAAATGCTCTTAAAAAAAAAAGAAAAAAAAAAAGAAAATATAGAGGGAACGCGAGATTTTGCGATAATCGTCGTTGGTGGATCGTCGGAAAGCAGCGCGGAGGGAGACGTTTCGTATCCGTTGAACGAGACCGCGTGGCGAGGCTGTGAGAAAGACGCGCGGGACCCTTCGAGCGAGCCCCTCGACAGGGAAAGACCGATCAGAACGGATCTCGAAGAGAAAATAAGGAACCGGGGGGAGGGGGGGCGGGGTGGCGTAACGACACGAGGTCCGAGTCCGCTTCGTCGCGGATTTCCCCTACGAAAGCCCCTTTTAATCGAGTGCTCTCTCTCTCTTGCTACGCGTCCAAGCTTCGAAGACGGCGCGCCGCGCCTTTTCTTCGCCGTTTCCGTTTTTCCGAATGGCCGCGAGAAAGAAACGTCGACGCGAAAGCGAGCCGCCTTGCCGTTGATCCGTATCCGCTGGTCGACGACGATCGATCGTAATAGGGCATACTTAATCGTTCCGACGAATATTTCTAATTACGACGATTATCGTCGTATAACGAAGCGCTTGTTCCGCTTAGCTCTTATACGCTAACGACGAGACTCATTGATTTAATTACTCGTATTAGTTGCTGTTACGTTTGTCATTATTATTATTAATTATCAATTATTAATTATTATTGTCATTATCATTATCATTATGATTATTATTATTATCATTCTGATGATTAAGAGTAATATTTTTATTAACTTTGATAGTTACGTTTTTATTTTTATTATCGCTATGATTAGTAGAGTTATTGTCGCTATATTATTATTATTATTATCATCATTATTCTTATTCTTATTCTTATTATTATTATTATTATTATTATTACTATTACTACCACTACTACCGTTGTTAGGAATGCGAGCGTCTATGAATTCGACGGGCATGCGTTCGCGGGCTAGCGCAGGCACGCGCGCGCACGGACGCGTTTACGTGTTATCATTATCGTTATAAATAATATCTCTATTAGTAGTGCCGTCTAGAATTACGTTGCAAGAATATTAGTTAGTTGGCAAGCCTTTAAAAAACTTACATCACTCGTAAATATAGGTAGCAAGGGAAGCATGTATCCGCGCGTGTTCGTAGGTGGGCGTGTCTGCGTTAACGCGAACACGATCGTGCGTTTGTTAATAGGCTAATCTACGTAGTACTTATCGTCATTGTCATCACCGTCATCCTCCTCACCGTCGTTCTCATTATCGTCATCATCGATATCGTTATCATCGACACCCCTGCGCGCCCTCGTAGCCCGCGTCATCCTCACTTTTATTATTATTCTCATAGCCGTCACCGCATTCGTCGCCATCATCGTCATCGTGAATCATCATCGTTACGTATTGGTTAAGTTTCAAGCGAAAACGCACCAACTACGATCAATTTTCTTAAATATACCTACGTTTTTTATCGTAGCATGTTTTTTATACTTTTTAATTAACGCGAGGCCTGCGAGCCTGAGACCGACCCAAGTGCAATTCGTAATCTTTTGTTTCTTGTTACTTTTGTCGTAGATTACTTCCGTTTCTTATCGCGCCTCCGGGGCCGCCAACACCTCCCATTCGTCGTTAGTTTCTTCTACGAATCTACCGTTTTCTTCTAGCTCTATCGAGTTTCTTCTTTTATCGCGCGCCGTTCTTTTCGTTCAAAGTACTTACAGCTCTCGAGAACAGAGAGAAACGGTCGAGTAATACGCGTGCACGGCTGCAAAGAGGAAAGCTTCAAAGAGCACCGATTATTCCAGCCTCCGTTATCGATTGTTCTTCGGGTTATTCTCCACGCCTCGATCGCTTAAATCTTTTTCATCGGGTTTCCACCGGGAACCTAACAACGCTATTTTTCCTCTTACCGTCGCGAGTAATCCTTTGGCCGCGTGCGTGCATGAAAATCGAGAGAACGGGAAGAAAAATGGAAGTAGGGAAATCGATCGTTCTTCCCGGTATATCGATCATTCCACCATCATTCCGCGCCGCATTTGTTCCCCCGGCCTCGTTTCTACACCCCCACCCCCCATCTACGCCCCCTGGAAGAAAAGAGGAAGAAAAATTCTGCTGTTTAGCTAGCGATGCTCGAACGAGCACAGACGATCGCCGGAAGAACGACGGACGTTGGAACGATCGCGTAACTCGGAAAAGAGAAATATCGATCGATTCGAGTGGAAAGGAGCCTCGTGGATATCGCGCATGCCCGTTTCGTCCATGATGAAACGCGACACGCGAATTTCCCCTTATTTTCTCTTTCGTTGGACCGAGGACAGCGAAATTAATTGGGGATTTACCATCGGCAAACAGGGCATTCATTCACACGGTATATCGACTTGCCAGTGACGAGGAGTTTAACGAGTGAATCGCGCGTGGAAAAGCGAAGATGAGACACATTCCGCGTAAATCTTCGTTCCGTAGCTTCTCTACTTTGCTACACACGTATGCATGCGTACGTGCAAAGATGGCCGACAGAGTTTCGCGCGCGAAACAGACGGCTCGCGATCGTCTCTTCGCGCTGCTTTGCCACGGCGAAGGCGCGAGACCATCGTTTAATCAACTGTATATCTAATTTGGGCATAAATCGCGCAAACACCGACGCGGTGTTTGCCGATCGTCGGATAGAAATCAACCTTGTACATACCGCGTAGAACATATGCATCACTTTCTGTAAACCGACACACACGTACACATCGGATCACCACATTGCTGCGATTGCGACACGATTACCAACCCAACTACCCCGGAACATTGTTTTTCCTTCATCGAGTTTTCAACGACTGGGTTCTCCTTTTCAAGAATCCGTGAAAATCGCCCAGACGACCCTCGTCGAACGCTCGCTCGACGTTCGTCCGGCGTACGATCGAACGCGTCGTTCGACGAGCGTCCTTCTTCTCCACCACGAGAACGCTCTCCTGAGGTTCGTCCGCACGGAACGGTATATCATCGGCCGTATCATCCGCTGTATCTCTTTTATTTGGGATATGTCGCGAGTAAAACGCGCACGAAACGCGATTAAAACGGGCAAAGATCAGAGGATAAAAGAAAATCGCAATTGCAACGGCAATCCCTGTTTCCCAAATACACTCGTTGAACACTCGTCTAATCGCAACAGAGCCAGTCTTATAATGTCTCGTAAGGTAAACGGAGAAAGAAAAAGAAAAAAAAAAAAAAAAAAAAAAGATGAAAGGAACGTTAGAAACCGTGGACGCTTTCGCGCAGGCGTGTTTCGGACGGCGCGGCGTATCGTTTAAATCTCGCCTGCCGGAAGCTTATTTCTTAGGTAGCCCTCTGTATAGAGACGCTAAGTTTCCAGTGTATCGACATGTACGGTGTATTTTCGACGCTCATGTCGACCGGTTCACGGTCGACCGTCGTCGATATCCCCGCGAAACCGTAGCCGACGTTAAGTTTCATTTCTCTCTCTTTCTCTCTCTCTCTCTCTCTCTCTCTCTCTCTCTCTCTCTCTCTCTCTCTTGTCTCATCTCGTCCCTTTCTCGTAATCGCTCGTCAAGTACAATGCAAGTGTAACACAGGTAAACTTTTGCACGCGGTTAAGAGTAACGATCTTCTTCGTAGTACCTTTTCCGCGACCGGATCCGAGTCCGGCCGCGTATCTCTACGTTCTACCCCTTTGTATCCCTGCCCTTGTCCGCTAGCCCTCCCTCTCCTTCCGTTTCAGCCCTATTTCGTTCAGCGGCATATCTCGTAGAATTAAGAAACCTCTTTGTACGGGCCGAGGCGCGCCGAAGGTCCGGCATTCCCCCGCGATTCTCCGCTACTCTCCGCGATTTTCCGCCATTCTCCGCGATTCCACGGCCCCCGTTGAAACGGGTGAACGGGTCGCGGAGCGTCTGGTGACGGAAGGAAGAACGGTAGATTTCGAAGCGGGCGATCGATGCATTCCCGAGTAGCGAAGCGCTACGGTTAGGTATACGTCGAAATCTGGACCCCAGGTTGTCCTCGCCTCTTATTAGACGTAACACATTCGCGTAAGCTCGAGCAGAAAGATCGTACGTAAAGCTGACGGAACATGTACACGGACACACGGACACTGACACCCGTACACGCACGCACACACAAACACACACACACGCACGCGCGCGCGCGCGGATACACGTTACGTTACACGCGAATACGAAGATATCGCGACACATCGGAGACACGACACCCGTACAGCTACGCGTAAACGTGAACACATACACATACACACACACACACGCGCGCGCACGCGCGGACATACACACAGGCGCGCCCACGCGCGCAGACGTGCACGTACATACACGGACGCAAACAGGTACACGCGTACACACAGACACGCGCGCGCGCGCATATACGTTTCGTAACGAAGTATACAGTCTTAGCGCAGTGTTTCATATAGTTAGGTAGGAAACGTCAAGAGAATATTTTTTATATTCCACATGGATTTTACAGTTATATATTATCGTTTCGTATCGAAAGGGAGGAGTTTAAGGCGCGTCCAAAGCGTTACATAGATATATATATAAATACGAGACCTCTCGATATACGTGTCGCCATTTATTGTTTACACCGCGATGATTATATATCGATTATCGGTCATTCTTATGGCGGTAGGCGCTGTCGTTTATATATATATATACATATAAATATATCTATATATATATAGATAAATATGAAGCGGCGCAGAGGACACGCGCGCGCTTACGCGCCGTGTACGCGTCGCTAATTATCTCGTTGACGATTATTAATATCGCGAGCCGCTAGGAGCAATCGAGCAACGGCGTCGCGTTCGATCGTAACTCGGGGGGGTGGGGGGTGGGGGGGGGAGGGTCTTTGAGTTCGTCCACGGTAGCCCTACGTCCACGTGCGAGCGAATATCACCGGCCCTTTTTTCCAACTAGGCAGCCATTCTCTATTTTACTCTTCGGCCGGTTGCTTGCATCTCTTCTTCTTTCGTTTCCAAGGCTTTTCCTTTTCACCCGTTTCGCGAAATACGATGCGGGAGAGCTCGTTGAAGGAACACAAGCGGGATCGATCATGAGACGGAACACCTAAATCTGTACCTTTTACAGCAAACACACATGCATACACACACGCGCAAACGCGTCCATACACGCATATCCACGCGATAAATACGCCTACGATTTATTCGTATAATCGACAAAAGAGATACGCGGAACGACACACACACACACACACACACACACACGAACACGGATATAGAACACACGTTACAATCGTACATCGATAGACCAATTTTTCGTCGAAAGACGCAATTACGAATACGCTAGACCAATGTATCGCATACGAAATATATCGATACGCTTCGATCGAGCAGTGAGCAGTCGAGCGAAACGCATGTGCGTAGAAATTTGCAAACATGCGAGAGACGCGGGATACGCGAATTGTATAGAGAATCGAGTTGATGTACGTAATCGTAGCGCGATCAGGAGTATCGCTGGAGTTTTAAATCGTGTTTTAAATGGAATTTTAAATCGTGCAATTAGTAAACGTTACTTCTGTTGATCGCTTGGTTTACGGAACTTAACGCGGGCAAGGATGATCGCGACGTGGATGATAGGCGATCGGCGATTCGTACGAGACGGAAGGAGACATTCTCGTGCCTCGTAGACGATCGTATCTCATCGACCTCGCGGATCGGTATTTGCCCGACGAATCGAGAACACGTGAGTCGGGAAGGCCGCGCGCACCAACCGTACCGAGTTCGCTCGATGATTGTTAATTGTAATCGTAGTAGATGGACAGCCGATGGAAATTTATCGACGATCGCTCGTCGTTCACTCTGCAAGCGAATCGGCAAACTGTCGGACCGCGATCGATCTCGCGGATCGAACGCTTCGATTCTGATACGCGTGTACGATTTTGGTAGAAGCCGCGACACGCGGCCAGTCGTTTATCAGCGATCGATCGTCGATGATAAATCGCTCGATAGGTTGGCGCGCACGCGTCTCCCCGATAGTCGCGGAAGCGGCTGCAAACGCAGCGAGCGATCGAGATCGAAGCTTGAGCGAAAAAAAAAGACATACTTTGGGCATTCTTTTAAGTCGCGTTCGAGCGAATCGCGAGCGAATGAGAGTGGCGAGTGACGAACAAATCGCGAGTACGTGGTTCGCAGCTTTGAAACATGTGATACGTCAGCCGGCAGGATTGACTTCCGGCTAGCGGCGGAAACGACGGAGGGAAGCGAGGGTGGAAACGATTGCGAAAGAAAAGCGACGCGAGACGCGCAGCGCTGGTAGTGGATTCGCGGGCTGACGCATTTTTTAAAGATTCTTTGAAGTAGGACGCTCTTTTGTTGAAGGTTGATTGTTATCAAAATGGTTGTGAGGTTATAATGTTTGAAATGTGTTAACGATGCAACGCGAAAGTTCGATCGACCGATTGGCACGACTTCCGGAAACGAATCAATCGTGACTAACAACGATCGAGAAAAGCAATTCTTCCGCGTTCCGCGAAGCCGTATCGATCGTCTCGCCGAATAGCGGACGAAGAGACGAATGGGAAAGCGTGCGCTTCCCTTTCACATTTTTTCACGCCTTGTCTTTCTTTCACTTCTATCTCTGAGTCGCCACAACATTCCTTCTCATCGAATCCGAGTTGCATTTCTTCGACGCGACGCGCGACTCTTCCTTTCGGTCGCGTATGTATACGACAACGGCCGGATCACGGGGCCGTGGCATTTATTTCCCTAGCATTTAGATCGAACGCGATCAGCGGAAGCGCACGGGTTCCTTCGATCCGTTGTAAAATTCGTCTCCGAGGAAGCGTGCAACTGGCATTACCCCGCATACAGTCTGGTTCCAACGCATCCCTCTTTGCGGCAACTCGATCGCGCCTTCTCGCGTTGGCTCCGTTATTCATTTCTCGGGATAGCGATTCGAGGTAGCGATTCGAAGTAGCGATCCGAGATAGCGATGCGTAGACCGCGAGGAGAGGGGAAATGGCGAAAAAATGGAAGCTCGCACGAGAGGCGTGGAACGAGGTGGAGCCTTCGCGGTAAGACCCCGTCGAATTGCGGTAATAACGGATAACCAGACGGATGGAAAAATGTGCGACTGATATAAACCAGTATTCGTGCGAGAAAGTGTAAAATAAAATTCGCGTAACCTAGCCTTAATGAGAAAGATTAAATAATTAGGTATAATTGAGGCGGTACCGCGAAGAATGGTCCCGCGTGGAAAAATTATCTCGATTGGCTGTAAAATATCGCGGTGGAAGGTGGATCGCGAAGGAGAGCCGTTGAAACGAACGCGTCCACGAGTTCCCTCTCGAGGGATAGAGAGATTGGCGGGGCCCGACCGGTGGAGAACGGTCGCCGAACGCGTTCCCCCTTGCACGGCGATGTATCTAGTGAGAGTAATGTTACTAGGTAACTTAAGCGTATTTTAAAAGAAAAAAAAAAAAAAAAAAGAAAAATGAAAAAGAGAAACGGAAAAGAAAAACATAACGAAATGCCAGTTGTAAAAAGTTTTTCTTTTGAGGAAAGGAAGAAAAAAAGAAAATAGTCGGAGAAGTACGGAAAGACATGTTCGATAAACGGTAACATGTCTCGAGCGACGCGTCCATTCATTGCCGGGGAAAGGAAACTAAAGCGAATTGGCAACACGAGCAGAGAAAATTCGAAGAAATTGAAAATCGATGAAAACGGAGGATATGAAATTTTCGTTTGAAACGAAACGAAGGTACGATATCGGAAGGAAAGTTTCCGAAACGGCAGATCACACACTCGGTCGCGACGTTGGTACGATCGGTTTTTCGTTTTTCTTTCTTTTGCTTATTTCGGACCGCCCGAAGGGAACGATCACGAGTTCCGCAAAACATGAAAATAGAGAGAACTAAGGTAAATAGAGGGTAATAAGGATAAAGATAACGCGAAAGAAAGGATAAAGGCAGAAGGCGATTTAAAATGGGCAACGGAACATTGTCATGTGTATACGCGATTACAAATTTTCGAGAAACGACAGCTTTACCGATAGTTAAAGGATAGTTTTTCGCAACTTGGGCACACGTAACGAACACCTACATTACACACAGGAACACTTACTTACATACACGCATACATGTAAAGCGATCCATGCGAAAAAAGAAAAAAAAAAAATTGTACGAATATAATGTTTGCAGTTAGGTGGGACCAAAAACGACTTTATATCTGTATGTGCATATCCAAGCAACGTGTAATTTAATTAATGAATTAATTAATTATCCATTATTAATGACTAGGTAAAGAAAAAGATCCATTGATAGCGATCAAGGACGATGACGAATCATTAACCAATAATTAGAATATTAAGTTTGTTTATTGATGCATTATTATACGATATGATTATTATTATTATTATTATTATTATTATTATTATTAACTTTATTGCCCTTACGGTTATTATTATTATTATTATTATCATTATTATTATTATTATTTTATTTTATTGTATTTTATTTTATTTTATTTTATTTTATTACGATAATTAATGACGAACCGTTTTTACTTTTGTTTGCACTTCACCGAACTTCTTACGTTTTACGTCTTACGTTTCTGCATGCGATTTCTTCTTTCTTTTAAACGTTACGCGCACCTCCCCCCGTCGGGACTACGTCGTTCGCGCGTGTAAACGACGGCAGACGTTTCGATTACTTTGTTCGAGGAGGGATTGAGCAGTTTCACCCTTGTTAAAGGAAAATCAAAATTAGATCGGTGAAAAGGGAAAAGAGGAATGGAAGAAAGAAAAACGGGAAGGAAGACTCGAGATCACGGCTCCCCGCTTAATCCTACCGGTTTCTCTTCTTCCGTGCTTCTGTCTGTTGTCGGTTTCACCCTTTTCTTCATTTCTCGTTTCTTTCGGTACGAGTTTAATTGGCTGCGCCTGTATACGATTTTCACTCCACGGAACCCCTCTCCGAGACCACCCACCCCTTTGCGCTCCTTTCTCTTCTCTCTGTACCATCTCTCTCCTCTCTCCCTCTTACTCCCACGTATCTTCGAACGATTATCGAGACTCGGGAAGAACGGGGGAAGACGGAACAAACGATCGAAGCAGCACTGTGTACTAGAGTAGAACTATGAGGCTCGAGAAGCGGCAAGAAAGAAGAAAAAGAGGGATAACGCCAGAGGCGAGCAGGTAAAATGGGAATTTAACGATCGATATGGCGGAAGGTACGCGATGCGATCGAAAACGGCGAAATTCGAGGCATAGGCGCGAGGAAACGAATGCAAGCTTGTTAGGACACGAAGATGCTGGAAGAACGCGTGGAAGCAAACGTACGAAAAAGAGCAAACGGATACGAAAAGAAACGAAAAGAGAGAAAACATAGGAAGGAACATGTATAATATGCGGAAAACGACGACAAGCGTAACAGGAACCGCAACCGATGCGGAAAAGAAGAAGAAGAAGAAGAAGAAAACAGAGAGAGAAACAAAAAGGAAAATAGTTGTAAAAGCCACACACATACGCGTACACACATACACACACAAATGTACTAAGTAAGTTCATACTGCGTATTGCCTTTCTGACTTCGGTGTGAAAATATATAAATAAAAAAAAATGTCAGTCGAGCCGGGACCCGGGGATTTTCGAGCGACCGAATATAATATAATAGTTATTTAGTCGTGTCCCGAGGGGCGGGCTATTGGTCGCGTTTTCCGTTTCCCTGGCTTCTCCGATCGCGGCCCTTTTTCTCCTCCGGAGAAATGGGAACGGAGAAGGAACGAACGGGGGAAGAAACCTTCTTTCTTCCTTCCTTCATGTTTTTTTCTCTTTCTTTTTGTCCCTTCCCCCCCCCCCCCCCCCCCCCCCCCCCCCCCCCCCCCCCTCCCCCCATCTTTCGATCTCCTGCCCGGGTACGATCGTCGATCAAACGGGCTATCCAATCCGAGAACTATCGAGCGAAACGGAAGCCGCGACGGAGCGCGTCGTAAGAACAAAAGAATCTTTTTTCACGGTTCCGCAGAAAGATGTCCCAGGACGCTCAAGTCCCCGTGTCTCCGCCGGCTGTGTCTGTTTCATGTTTTTCAATATTTGTAATTTATCGATAAAATTATAAAAGGTATCGATAACAGTCTAAAGTGTGCGCTACTCTACATAATATTATTATATATAAAGTATAAAAGTATACATTATATATATATATTATATATATATACATATATATTATATATGAGAAGTATAATATATATATATTATACACACATTGGGATTGGTGAGAATATACGGTTTTTTCGCTTTGGAGTGTTATTTTCTGAAAATATTGAACAAAATATGGAAAAAAAAATTAAAAAATAAAATCAATGAATAAAAAACGAACGAACCGTTCTACTGTGGCTCTTTTATTGCTGCTTCCTAAGATCTCGCTGCACGCCTCCTTGATCCGCCTCGATTTCAGTGAACAGGCGCATCATCATCGAATCGACATTACGATTTTCAGTGTCGTCTTTCCGGAAACACATTGGCAATACGTAATGTCCGACTCCAGGGAGAATTTAACCAACGCGGACGAGAGCGTTCACCGATCGAACAAGGTTTCCCATTATCCTTGATCCAGCAAATATTCCTTTCGATTACGCGACTTGGCTTATGAAATTACAGCGGACCGAAACCAAGTCGAACGACGGGTCCGATATTTTCGGCGAGTTTCCCAAAAAGTTGTTGCCCACGCTTCCGTCTACGTTCAGGAGCTTGCTCGACACGCCGATCAGTATCGAGAGCGACAAACCTCAGGATGTTATCAAGTTAGAGTGCCATGTCAATCGGGACGATGTCAAACTGGAATACATGAAATCTTTTCTTTTCCGCAGATTACTAGGTAATCTCCTTGGCATTACCGATTACGCCACGAACATGCCGTCCTTTTGGTTTTTGGATACATTGGCGCTCCACGCGCTAAGATACAAACAGGACCTCGACGAGTATTACATGGGTGTCTTGGTCAGTTGGTTGGCTGGGGAAATTAGATTGCTTCGAGGTAACGAACTTGTTAGACACCTCCTTTCGCGGTACTTTCTGGTTTAATATTTCGTTTACACCGGTCGATAGATAGGAAGCATACTCGGAAAGAATTTTTCAAGGAGATGAAGGATATCTTCAACGCAGCAACTAACAAAGTATCCGAACAGAAACGGTTACCGTATTGGAATGAAATCGTGTCGTTGTACGATCGTGACACGCAAGAAGAAATGGAGGAAAAGCTATCCACGAGGAATCAATCGATGGAAAGGTAATTTATTCAGTTTCGTAGATTTTTAATACTGTGATTTAATAACGAATCGTTGTGTGGCTACGAGCAGCATACGAGAACCCTCTTCTCGAGAAGCTTTCAAATTTTCGAGTAACATCGATCCAATTTTCGTGTTGGATATCGTGATTGAAGCTACTTATAGTATGTAAGTTCCTTACTTCGTAGCAAGACGATGAAACGTTAGAGCAGGAGAACGAACGCGATTTTGGTTGAACAGGTATGCGAACGAGCTACGATACGCACTCGTTTACGCAGTTTTCGTGGAACCAATTGAAGTACAGGTTTACGATCTACCATTCGCTATCCGAACACCTCGCCAGGTAAAATTGGCAGATCCGAAAATGGTTCCTTTTAATATAGAATTACAAAAAAGTTTGAGAAAAAACGAGATAGCGGAGAAATTTAAAAAGTCTCATAAAACAGGTAATTGTGTAACAAAATAATGTTTTCCCTCTAATTAAAAACGCGTTATATAAAGGCGGAGAAAATTGTACGAACTTTATGTTACAGGTAAAAAAGTGAAAAAGAACTTTGAAGTACCTATGACGCCTCCACCTTCCTTAGATGATGAAAGAATGTTAACGCGCAGTCGTCTATTCATTCTGCCATTGATAGAAGCGAAAGAGGCAACAAAACTGTTCGAAACGGATGACGCATAATATTGAAATGATTAAAGATGCAAATCTTTGGAAAATATTCTCTTTATTTTTTTCCTTTGGTGACATTAACCGTTATGAAAAATCACAATGTCAATCTGTCATTATGACCGTACCCCATTCGCGGCATTTAAAATCTTTAATGACCGAGAAACTCAAACAGATGTCGAGTTTGACGAACTTTGGCGAATTTAGGAGGCTGTCTGGGGATTGCCCTAATTGTCCGTATTTATTACAGCCACACCCCCAAAGCGTGTCATCATCTGTTGAAAAAGTACATTCCTGAAATATATTTTTTCCTTAAATATCCTTTTAAAAGAAATACATACCCGTCATGCAAATGGTAAACGTATTTCCGCACTGAACTTTTTTCACGAGAACTTCTACAGCCTCATCCTGATCGTTTACAAAATCTACCGACGTAGGCACAGCAACTACTTTGCTTTCTTGATTAACTAATCCCAATTCTCCGTTTGTATCCCATCCCCATGTGTATAGGTCACCCTATATTTTAAAAGTGACCATTATAAACCGTGGTCGTCGACTAGATCTACTCTTACGTTATTAGAATATTCACTTGATCCGTTATTACGGCACTATGCCAGCCTGCAGCCGAAATTTGTATTACTTTAATACCAGCTAAAGCTTCTATTAGTCTTGGATCATCGCAATCTTCCAAATCGTTGTGCCCTAATTGACCACGCCTATCTCGTATGTATTGATTCATTTTAATTTGATTGCATTCATTTGTAAAATAGTATACGACAGAGACAATACGTACGTTCCCATTCCCATGGAATAAATATCACCATTTTCTGCTAACAAGAGGGTATGATCAAATCCACAAGCAACATCTACAAAACGAACCCTCTTTGGCATGTCAATCAGGGTAGGAATATTAAAAACTCGACCTAAACCACATTTTGAACGTGTACACAAACTTTATTATTCCCTTTCCAAGCATAAAATATGTACCTAGATTAGTAAGAGCTACCGTGCATCCACCTTGTATTAATTTAACAGGATATTCATTCTCTAAATCATCACTGCTGCAAATAAAATTGATAACCTTTTTCCAAGTTTTTTCATAGATCTTATACTGCCATATTTCATTATCGTTAGATAAGATTACTATATTATCTTTACCAATTGCAGCTTGATGACAACTATAAAAATAACAAGGCTAAAGTCAAACGTATACTTTTTTAGTTATCTGTACTCAAGGATGTACCTATCTGATGACTTTTCTGGTAGTTTTATTAGTTGAACATTTGACTCTGCGTCTATATTACTGTCCTCGGGTCTTTTAGAGGTATATAGTTCCTTTCCTTTCCAAATGAGAAAGTAACCCCAACCTATTTGGAAACCAGTAATTCCAGGAACCGGTACCTTAGTAAATGAATTTACTATAAAGGTAATGCTCTCATCTTCGCGAAACAATGTACTGGTATTAAAACCAGCGTAATAGAATGACATGTTTCTAAAAATGAAATCAACTTTTGTACGGATACGTGCAAGCATTTTTATTAAATGTTTTGCCTAAGTAAAAGATAAATCAATACAAGAGTAGAGCTATACATTAAATAATTGTTAATTCATGATTCTATTCAAATACCATGAAAGATTATTGGTCAGGTGACACAGGTACCATCAGTTTCCTTGGATACGAAAGAAACAACACAACAAATTCGACAAACGGTAACTAAACGATTGACGTGTCGTGGTCGACTATTACCACGTTTTTTGTTCCCGTTTTATAAATAACGACAAAATATGGTAACGAATCGAAGAAAATTAATTTTTAATGCACCTCGTCCTATTATGCACCTTATTCTACTATTTAAGAAACATTTCCTTCGAGGCACGGGTTATGCGTAACATAACCTAAAAAGAACTGCACCATTGCTTCTAAATTTTCCTAACTATCACAGCACGTTGAACGAAAATTCTTTATTTAACAAATCTATTTACAGTTTGGCTTCTCTTGTGATCATACAGAGAGATATACATTGGTATGAAATTTTCTAATTTTCAATGACAAATTTACACGTTCCTATCGACCACGCCAATGCCATTGCAAAACGATTTCGTCAGCTAGATTGACAAGCGCGCGATTTGAATTCGCATATTTATCATGTATCAAAATTTTACTCTGGTAAACTTAATAAATATCTTTTTTTTTTTATCTAACGATAGGGCCTTTTATCAATTTTGAGAAAACTGCGTTCGAATCCAGACAAGGAATTACGATTGCTTCTCCTGGGATTAGACAATGCGGGAAAAACCACGATTTTAAAATCTTTGGCCAGCGAAGATATTACGCAGGTACATTTATTTACTTCGTAGATATTAATTTGCTAGTACAATGTGTATATATTGAAACTTACGATAGCAAATTACTTATTAAAGGTGACACCGACACAAGGCTTTAATATAAAAAGTGTTCAAAGCGAAGGTTTCAAGTTGAACGTTTGGGATATAGGAGGTGCTCGAAAAATTCGTCCCTATTGGCGAAACTATTTTGAGAACACGGATGTTTTGGTAAGTTATTTTTATTTCAACATTCCCATATCATGGAAGAGAAATCAAGCTTCTTACATTTTTCTTCCTTTTTCCACAAAGATATACGTTGTGGACAGTGCGGACATAAAGAGACTCGAAGAGACAGGTCAAGAATTAACAGAACTCTTATTAGAAGAAAAACTCAGAGGTGTTCCATTATTGGTGTATGCTAATAAGCAAGATCTTGGACAAGCAGTTACAGCAGCCGAAATTGCTGAAGGTCTTGGATTGCACAATATCAAGGATCGCGATTGGCAAATACAGTCGTGCATTGCCACCGAAGGGAAAGGCGTCAAGGTAAATTAATTGCTCGAATGTTACCGATTTCCTTAGATTGAAATTATAACGAAATTCCATTGTTTGCCAGGAGGGCCTTGAATGGGCATGCAAGAATATCAAGAGAAAGTAATAATGGCATAAGAATTACGACAAAGTCGAACGACTTACGATATATCTTATACATCCAACATACGTTTTATTTAGCTTTTACCTAATATTTACAGAAGCTGTTACAGAGAACATAAACGCATGAACGCGATCGAATGGATCTAGTGATTGAATTTCCGTCCTTCATGGAAGGAGCTTTTCTAAGCTCAGATCTACGATGCTCCAAAGAATATATTTGTATCATAATGCGTGCTGTCTCACACGTGCTTTCCTCATAAAATAAAATGTTTATAGATTCCTTTGGAAAGAAATAAATACAAAAGTGATTTAAAAAATGATAGAGATAACTACAACCGGTGCTTCTATACCTAATAGCTATTATCTTTACGACACTATCGAAAAATATTTAGCACCGTGAAACTAAAAGTGTTACACAATGTACATAAAAAAGAAGAATATTTCTCGTGTGAGTGTTCAAGATAAATAAACGAGTCGTAAAACTAAAGATCTACTTATTCGACGATTTTGTCCGTAATTGTTTTTCTATATATACAGAAGAAAACTAAAACGTCTTTAACCTTCCTTCAATCTGTCCAGTGAATCGGCTTTTCCACTTTCTTTTCCTTTTTCCTAACGCATAGTGGTCTTGCAAGCTACAGATAGAACAAGAGTCATGGAATATGACCGGGTGTTCGTAAAATAACTGATTCGGAAAATCGCAAATGTCTCTCACTGAATACACTGGATTAAAAATTAAAGTTCACTATGAATGTTTTCCGTGGTAATTCTGATCTCCTCTTCGTGAAAACGTGTACAGTCAGCTGGATATTTTTGCTAAACATTGCGAAAAGATGGAATTTTAGCTCAATTGGTAAATACGTACTTTATCAAGACGAGATTATTACTTACAGTGCAATTGTCGTGTTCCATGATTGCCCCGTATAGGTTCCAGAAATTAATTCCTAACTTATTGCTAACGGCCCATGCAGCAGGGAAACTAGACACCTTCAACAAACCACTTCGCAGCCGGGATTGTCCCTTGTCCTCTTCGTTTCTTTCATTCACGGAACATAAGATCTGACTAGCACATTCCGGCCTCTTGATTGCCCATTTGTAAGCGCGATAAGACTGAAAATTAATTCTCGAATTAACGCCTGACGATAGAATAAAATATACGGTTTCGACGTTTGCTCCATCTTTACCTTTAATATCGAATTGATAATGTCATTGTTAATCACGTCGCTGAGCCTGTTGCTGATCTCTCTGGCATTCACACGAGACATAATGAATCCTTTCTCGGAAGCTAGAGCAATTAATTCCTGAATGTACGCCACAGCGGGCTTAATATACTGCAAACTGTCCATCTTCATCCCTAGGTGCCTTTTCCCCACTGCGTTCACTAACCTATTCAGACAATATTAAACAACGGTATCTAAATTATATTCTTTCCTAACGATAAGATAAGCGTCATTACAGAGGTACTACGATTTATGCTCCTACTGCGTCCTTTAATCCTTTGCGTTGTTTACGTTGTGCTTTATCCACAAACTACGTCTCTCACTCGTGATACTCGTGTTTGGTCCGAATTCCTCATCACGTATCTCGCGCGATATTATAGGCGAAAGAGTTAAAGGACATTGAATCTAACGACAGCACCTGAGTGACATTCCTGTCGTCCCTATTTAACTTTCGAATGATATCAGAAACCTATTCAAATGAAATCGAATACCAAAGATACAATCTTGATAACACTGGTTATCTTTGCCACAAAATGACTTTCAAATATAACGTTTACATCTGCGATTCCGTCTCAGAATCTTCGATGATTTCTATGCACTATATTCCGAATTTGCTAAAGATAATGGCGCTCGCTCGTACTAAATAAACGAAACTTCGTTTCAAAAAGATTCGGTACCTGGAGAGACTTTCCACCGGCCTCGTCGAATCGAACATGGCCGACTTGGGGAAGCCTTGCGACTTTAAGAAACCGTTTCCCACGAACTGGACGGTGCTCAAATAACGCTGTTGAATTTGCGGATCGGAGATATGAGAGATCCACTCTCCGATGTAATTCGTCAGCGATCGTATCCATCTGTGACGCAGCCTTGGGATTTCGAAACTGTCCAGCAGTTTCTCATACTGAATACGTCCTTCCGGGTCGGACATTTGGCCGACAAATTGCGCCAGACCGCTTTTCTTCCACAACGTTTGACCCAGTTCCGAGTTACTGAAATGTTCCCACATCACGTGCAAGTTTTCTAAAATCGGCGGCATATACCAAGCGTGCCCCGAGTGATCGTGCTGCGCTTTCTCAGGTCTACCGTCGACTTCGTTGCTCTCACTGCCAAGATTCGACAACATCATCGGTATCAACCCCATTACCAAGTTAGCGTTCCCATTCGAACTCATCAGTTTCATTCCCATGTTCACCACGTTCTCCAGGTCGAATTCGGCTTGCTCCTTCGTTTCCACGCTTCTACCAGTTCTTCTGCCATTTTTATTCGAGTTCATTACACCGTTGAGAACCGACTCGAACATCGAGAAATCGTTTCCTTGGCCGTTCTCGCTGCCAGAGAACAACGTTCCTATGCCCGACACGATCTGCCCGATGCCATCTAGGTTAGATTTTCCATCGAACGGGGCAGTGGCCTGTTTAATAAAATCGTGTACAGATACTACGCACGCAAATGACGCTTCGACTTGTACATTTTTCTAAGAAGAAAGTAGGAGATATTTTCCTTGTTCGCGAAAAAGGATTTTGCCGCCTCGAGGAAGACAGACGAGGCATCCTCTTCCTTGTAACCACCGCATTTTGCTACGGCTATCAGAACCAGTAGGAAGCACAACCTCGGCAGCCACATCTTTGGCCTTTGGTCACTCTTCTTTTCGAATTTTATTCCTGTAAAAGAATAGCGAGCTTGTTAACGAAAAATCTCCTTAACACGTGTATTTCGTCCGACGAAGTCGTTCACCTTCAACCGGATCTTGATCGTGGTCGAGTTATTTTAGGATGACGCGCCTCTATCCAGGTCGTCGACAGGATTTTAAGCGTGAGTAATATACTGGAAACGTTTCGGCTCGTGGACACTCGAATACCGTTGCGCGTACTTACTATGCAGAGACGAAAACGAGCCACAGGTCCTACGAATTATAAGGGCACGGAGGCCAGGGGAATCGTCCAGTCAAACTCTAGTAGAGGTGTCCCCACTCGCGCTAATTGTAATTATAATTAATCGGTTAAGGCAATCGCGTAGCTACCGCTGCGTCGTGGCGTCGAAGAGGATAACGGAACAAAAGACATCGCAACGGAGCGAACACGGCGATAGTGTGAGACTTTAGAGTAATCGCAGCCATCGAACGTTAACAATTGACGGAACGAGAAAGAAATCCCCGTACATTCCGCGATATAATCCTGTTAAATTGCATAAATTAATCCTACCGCAACAGTAGTCGAGGACTAATGCAATTTCGTACTTGTCTATTTTCCAAATCGTCCTGAAACCCTTATAAAATGATTCCTGGCACTAAAACTAAAGTATTGGATAACCTAAACTCGTTCCATACGAAGCAGTTACCCTTACGATACTTAATAGCGACAGGACCTCGAGTTACGGTACCGAGGATACCCTAAGAATGTAGGGGTGACGTTCCACGTATTACACGGGTTCCGCATATTTAGAAAATATACGTATTTATTTCATGATCCCGCGAACAAGTATAAATCCCAGTTCTACGTATTCGAAAATGGTTTGAGGAAAAGGTGGACGAAACGAGCGAACGATTCTCCTTGCAGCTGTACTCTTACAGTCCGTCGGAGTTGAGCCCCCTTGTCATTCCAGTTTAGCAGAAAACTGTACCCGACTAACGATCAAAGACAGTAGACCGTGATTTGTCGCCGTCGATTATCCATTATCGGGAGTCCTTCTTCCTATCATACGTCAGGTTTATCATGGAGTTTTATAAGATACTCCGACGAGCCTGAAGATCAATGGCCACCGCGACAAAGTATCCAAAGGACAGCTGTCGCGAGTGAAAAGGAACTGGCGAACAATCGAAGCGGTGTACTCTAACGCGCAATTTGAGTACCGTAAACCGCATGAAATTGACATTCTCCAGTTGGAGGAACGATTCGGGCTAACGGTACAGACTGTTAGTCATCGTTCCTCCGACGCGCCAAACTCTGCGCCAATTGACGAACCATAAGCGATCGCTAATCGTTTGCCATGTTTGACCTGGCGAATTTCGGGGCCCGGAATTCGAAGGAATACACGCACACACGCATACACGGGTACCTTGTTCGATCGGTCGTCGAGTTTCTGCAGCGAGTGAACGTTCGGAGATTAGAGCGATGGAGGACGGTCGAAAATCGCGACGAACTAGAGTGTAACGCGGGGAAATGGTCCACGAAAGTGTTCCCTGCAATTAACGGGCATGATTCGCGTGAGTCGAGTTTATTTATCGATTTCGAGCGTAAACACGGAAAGTGCAAGATGCAGATCGTTCTGGCGCGGACGAGAGGGAAAGCGCGCGGAACTCTCGGTTCGTCGTTGGTTTCCAAGGTCAGCCGGACATCGACACCATTTCCTGGTTCGGGGAACCACGGTATTCGAAATGTTCCAGCACGTCGCCTTACGTGTTCCCTCTGTTCTCGTCCCGTTTTTTCTTTTCGGCCTCCTCTGCTTCGAATAAACGCGACGTCGAGCCAAGAGTCAACGGGATAACGGTACAATTCGTGTATTATTAATTATTTCGTTCAACAACGCGTACCGTTCTTCGACAGATGACGTCGTAGCTCTATCGAGATAGCCACGGTTCAGAAGAAACGGCAACAATAGATAGATAGAAGCTTTTGAATGGAACTTGGATGGAACGAGAACGCTTATTAGACCATTCAAAGATTCATAGGTGTACACGTAACCGGCATTTTACTGCGTAATTAAAGGAGCTCGTTAGACACGGTCAGAGTAGCTTTCTTCACCGGTTCGGTATAATTTACCATCCTCTATGACTCATTTAAACGGCGTAGCGTTGCTCTCCGTGCTTCTGCTTTCCTGATCGTTACTTCACTCGCGTGTGATCCATGTGATCCGCAGGAAAGAGCGTCTTTCGGTGCAACAAACGTCGAAGCCGGAAGCCGAGGGTTTGCATTTGACAAATGCAACGTCGTTCGCGAAACGCGATGTCGTCGCTCGATGATACGCTATCGTCACAGTTGTTTTATCGTTGCTCGAAATAACAACAGCGTACTGCGCAATAATTACGACACGGCAGTTACACTGTCAATTAAAATTTATTTCTGTTACTCCGATCGATCGAACGTATTACTCGTCCATACCTTCTTGCGCGTAATGTAGGATGCCAAAAACAGGTTTTATTTTGTCTTCGGCTTACGAAAAATGAACGGAACGAAATGAACGAGATAAAACGAACACCAAACTCGAAAACCAATTAAGCGCAAGGAAACGATATTGAAAGAACTTAACTTTAACACGCAGGAAGCACGCTTCTATTTGTCTTTTCCCGATACCGAACGACTCAGATCCGTGCCGGTCACACACTAGCATTCTTCAAAGCTTTTCCACTCAGGATTCTTCCTGTATCGTCGAGGGTTCTGTTTTTGTGGAGCTTAACGACGTGCTTTTACCAATCGCTAATTGTCTGGTATGATTCAGCCGATTAGCGATTTGCTGTCGTAAAAATGACGTCACTTTGCCGATTCGCGATTCATCCTCGTGAAAATTAGCTTGTTCCTAAAAATAGCCTTCCATAACGGTATTAGTCGATATTCGATATTTTTCCGAAAATAAGATCCTGCGCGTTGGTCGGTTTTCGATTCGTTTCTCGAAAAGTAGCATCCCACGTATTTGAATTAGCGCGCGAAATTACAACTTCCCCTCAGGTTTCGACGACGAATTATCGGCAAAGATAATGAAAGGTCTCGCAATACCGCGTTGAAAACGAACGAACGACAAGACGAAAGGAAAGGTGTGAACGACGAAAGAGGAGAAATTGCGCGAGGAAATTTTTCGGAACGATACGCGAAGAATGATCTCACTACCAGGTGGTTAAATAGGCTATGAAAATTCGTACAGGCGCAACAACCAGTCGTTACGATCAACTAGAGCATGTTCTATCGTGTTTTCAATGGACACGATCATTGAAGCTTGATACACCGCTACTCGATACGCGCCACGAACGTGACGCGTGTCAAAGTCAAGTCGAACAGCCTCGAATCTCGCAAAATTTCTTAGCGAATCGAATAATTTCACGCTCTATTCCTTCGATCTTCCTCGATCTCGTATCTCGAGGGACAAACGTGCGTCTCGTACGAATTCTCTTCGCGCTAGAAGGACGGACGAAGCGACACGCGATAATCGCCAAGCGTTACAACCGTATCCGAGTAGGTGGATTTACCTGGAGATGAGCGTTGTTGAGGAAAACGATGTTGTCGGTGGTCGTCGGCGATGAGAGAACTCGCGGACAACCGAGAATAGTCCCGTTGGTCTCCGTGCGCACTTGACACGACGAAGGTTGTGGCGTGACTGCCGTCGAAGGTAGCCCGACGAACGGTACTTACCTACCTGAGCAGGTAGGTACAGTTGCGGACAAAATCGAGTGGACAGGCAGTTAAAATAGGTGTAAATTAAATTTAACGAAAATACTGCCACTATCGTACACTTCGATTTTGTACTATCGTACAATCGACGAGGGACAGAGATAGATGAATATGCATGCGCAAGAAATATAAAATAGATATTTCAACGGCCACCGATTTTATCTGCTGCACAATTTTAGAGTTGTAACTCAAATTTCCACTTGTCACCGTGTATTATATTTTTCTGGAGTGCGAATGACATTGTTTCGTATACCAAACACCGAACGTAGTGACTATTTTTATCGCTGCTGGTAAATGAAGTTACTAATTGCGTGCGAAATTTCTTTCCTTCCTGACCTTCTGCTTTCCCGAACAGCAATTTAAAAAATGGAGAACTATTAATGCGTCTTCCTATCTTATTTTCGTTCCTCGACCTTAAACGCGAATATCAATTTCGATTATTCGTTGCACGATGCGTATCAGGATAGTTGCTAAGTTTGACTTGTTTCCACTACCTGATTTGGTCCACGCTGTATTCAACGACGACCATAGAAGCAGACAACATCGTGCATCGTTCGTAGCCTCTCGCTATCTCCCGTATCCTTGGTGCATCCTCGAATATTTCCCAAAGACTGTGCACGCGCTTCCTCGCTGAATGGAACTACGATCCGTTCGCACGTTCAAGCACCGTAACCCTGTTTTCGATGGCTGAACAAGTTGGGAGAGCAGATTAAAAAAAAATCGGTGGAAAGGTATCTAAACGGGAACAAAAGAAGATACGGGTCCTCGTGAGAGTTCCAGGGAATTAACATTCCCCTGTATATGGGTCGGTGGTCGGTAAAACCGGCTTGGACGGTCACGCGTAGGATCGCCACTTTCGGTGGCTCTTCCTGAAAGCCAGTCATCGACCCCGAGAATGAATTTCGGGAACACGCGTCAACAGGGGTCTACGGCATCCCGTTGAATTCGAGGTGCCAAGGTCGAGGCTGATCTATCCACGGCGCAACGAAGATTCGACGAACCGGTTGGAAAGCGTGGCCAGCTGCCAGGATTCGGACGCGCGATGATCACTGTTCACTGACATTCGAACACGTTTGCGTAACCCTTGGATCGCTCCAACAGGTGTCGACGCGACTTTCCACGAGCATCGTCTACGTTAAAAAAATACCACGGCGTTTAGCTATACACGCGTGCTGGCAGGCTCGAGAAACACCGTTACGAGATCAGAATTCTTTCTGTTTTCATCCACGTTTTGCTCGATGAACTCTGATGCTCGATGCGGAACGTAGGAATTTCGCCTTGATGCAGCGCGTACGCTTCACGGAGTTGAAACGTTTTTCCGGCCAGAACGTTAGAGCTTCTTTCGTACTTTTCGGTTTGCTCGTCTACCATCTACCGTGCCTGTAATTTCGATCATCGCTTCGTTAATAGTTGATGGCGTTCGGCTTTGAGAATATCCGTGGAAATAGCTAACAACGGTTGCAACTCTCTCGCGTTTTCCACTGTTTCTTACGTTCTCCCTTCTTCCCGGCGAGTCTATATTTTCATGTAAATAAAAATACAGGCTTATCGAGATTGCTGGAGGTACCGCACGTGTCCGCGTGAATAAAAGATCAAAGACACGAGGCGAACGTAGACATGTCAGGGGGCGTGACTTCCTCGTGTCTTCGTCGCGATAAATCGTACGTCGAAACGATGTCGACAGAAGTAGAGGGGAGTCATTGTGATCGCGAGGCAAATATCGTGAAACGTGAATTCGATTTGAGAACAATGCACGAGAAGAATAACCGGGAATCATTGCAGGTTCAGAATATCATTCTGCTAGAGAGGCAGCTGAGACTGCTCGGTATTTGGCCCCTAGGCTCTAACTGTTTTGCGTCCCTTGGACCATGGATTTTCGCTATCATGTCGCAAGTAAGTCTGAAAGCATCGGTAAAGAATCGGCGAGATCTTTTAGAAGTCTTTCCCGCAATTAGGTCGGTATTATCTGCAGCCTCTTTCTGGAAATGTATTATCATTGTCTAAGCGACGACGACACGTTGAATGCGTTTTTCTTGACTCTATCGACCACGATTAGCATCTCGAAGCTGCTCGTCCTACGCCTCAACTTAAAGCACACTCGCACCATTCTAAAGTCGGTCATGAAAGACTGGTCGACTGTCAATAATTCCAGCCAGAAGTACATCATGTCGGAATACTATAAGATGGGACGAATCGTCTACTTGATGCTTCTGCTTCTCGACTACGGCAGCGGACTGTCCGTTATCGTCGAAACCTTGTATTCAGGATATCTTCTGTCAGTTCATGTCCTGCAAAATTGATTGCCTTCGCCTCGGTTATTCCATCGATACCTGAGACCAAACTTTACTCTGTTTAGATATACCAAAGCTCGGAAAATTCGTCGACGAATTTGAACAACCGTTTGCAATTGGACTATTTCCTGCCCACCTACTGCGTGTACGGATCGCTACCTCCCTTCCACCACGTCTGCATACTGGTGACGCAGGCAATATATATATTCATCAACATCACGATTCACTGCAGCAACGATGGACTGTTCTTCAGTTTAACCATGCACCTCTGCGGCCAGTTCGAGATTCTCAAGATGGATCTCACCAAGATCGAGTTCGAGGAGTTTACCTGTCGAAGAAGAATCCGCCTCCTCGTGAAACGGCACTGTCAACTGGCGGTATACGCCAGCGATCTCGAGCAAACCTTCAACATGATCATACTGATACAGCTATTGATGAGCACGTTGTTGATTGGCGTGGAAGGTAAAGCCGCTTTCATTTCGCGTTTACGATACGAATAATGGGCTTTCGCTAATTCCCCGATCGCCGTTTATCACCGCGAATGCTATATTCGTGAGCCTGTTCCGTGATAGTTTAAAATCGTACCGATTAGGGCTAATTACCAAAGAGAACAAATTATTTTTATCGCAACGATAACATTCGGCCCCGATTCCTATCTCGTATTCCGTACTTTTTTACCTTTCCTCTACTAACCTAGACATTAATTGACAAAAATAACGCGCATCCCTAATTGCCGCGTTAAGATAAGATAGTTGCCTTCTGAGTTTATAGCTCGAAGAAAAGGCAATTACGTCCGTTCCGATAATTAAGTTCTCCTTGAATTATATTCTCGATGATCGAAACACGATTCGTTTATCTGTGTCCGATGCTACAATTGCGAATGATGCATAGAATTAATACGTTACCACGCCCTGTGCATTGTCTGTGAAACCAGGTTTCGTATTTCTGGTGTGCCTGAAAGCGAGGGACAACATGAGTTTAATGAAAAGCCTGGTCCTGGTGGTGTCGGTTCTCGTACAGCTGTTTCTTTACGCCTACGCCGGCGACGTTCTCGAGTCCCGAACCGCAGAGGTCGCTCAAGCCGCCTACCACTCGCTTTGGTACCGATCTCGAGGACGCGAAGCCAAGGACCTGCTGCTGATAATCAACCGTGGTAACTCGCCGTACCAAATGACGGCTGGAAAATTCTTCTCGATGAATATACTCACTTTCAAGGAGATAATGAAAACCTCCACCTCCTATCTATCCGTTTTGAAGGTACTCCTAGACTCGTGAACACATTTGGTCATGAGCGTTATATCGAATAGTATAATCATACCCGTTCACGGATCATATGTTATACAATAATACACAAGAATAAACTACGGCTTGGACATAGACGTCTCATCTTTTACGCGTTTCACTCCCTGTCCACTCATTTTCCAAGAGAGAGAGAGAGAGAGAGAGAGAGCGAGCATCTTCCCGCGGTAAGAAAATAATCCTCTGTGTTTTTCCCGTCGATGCGATCGTCGTGTATCAATTTGCATTGAAAGTTGAGCGTAGTTTGAAAATACGGTGCAATTTTCGAAACTCTGTCCCGTAGAAGACACGGAATACCGTATTGTTTGTAACATGCGAGGAAAGTGTTCGACATGTAAACCCCACCGTTGGAATTTTCTTCGTAATCGTGCAATTGACGTAGAATCGGTAAGGCGCTGCGCGATAATCGGTTAAGCGATTACGGCTGAATAAAAGATGAACGTTGATACGGAGCGCGGAGCTACTGTGCAAGAAGAAAAATAAGGGAAAGTATTCGCGATTACGAGGAATAAGCGTTTGTCAGGCTCCTTGAGCATTCTCTTTGCGGAAATGAAGTCGTCAAAGAGCAAAGATTTCACGTACACGATGACTCCGTTGAAGCTCGTGACATGGCCCCTTGGTACCTGGCCTCTTCAGGATTACGATACATTTTCGATTATACGTGCCATGATTGTTTCCGCGTTCTTGGTATGTAATTTTTCCCATTGTGTTTCGACGCTGAATGTTCGCACCTAAAGTGTCGTTCTCTCGTAGTTGCTGCTGGTAGTAACCCAGTACACAGAAATGTACCTCAACAACAGCAACCCTGAGATGAATCTAGATAGCGTGATATTATCTTCCTGCGCCATATTGGCGATATTGAAGGTGGTATGTTTTCATACTTGGTGTGCGGGTCTTATCGCTAATTTCACCTCGATGATCGCGGATTACGACGATTTACGTAGCGAAGAAGAACGATTAATCGTACGATGGCATGCTTATATGAGCAAAGTAGTAGCTGCTTGTGGCATATTTGGCTCATATTTTAGCGCGACTTTTTTCATGCTTATGGCTACGTTGGATAAAGAGAAAGAAGTGGTTAACGGAACGAAAGAAAACACGGAGAATTATCCTATACTTTGCAAATATACAATGGAAATTCTAAACTTACCGAAGAGTTTCACCGTTCTTATCTTCACCATAGAATACCTGATGTTGATAGTTACGTCCAGTGCAAATCTAGGTAACGATTTCATCGTGACAAATGAGAAATATTAGTATAGTTATATTGAATAGTTACAATTGTTGTACAGTATGTCCAACGGATTGTTGGTCACCACAACCCTGGATTTATCAACGATTAATTTTTTTCTGTCTGGTACTTGAAATATCCTAACGATCCGTAGGACACCTTGTGTGTGTATCACAAAGGGATAGTTATCGAATGAATATGACTAATTCCTTTTCGAAATATCGATTAGGTAACGACGCACTGATCTTCGATATCACCTTTCATCTATGCGGACAATTGAAGATTTTGAGACTAAGGTTGACTAAATTTATCAACAATGGCGATAAAGAAAGGGAAGAATTTAACGTGTTAATCAAAAGGCACATTTACTTACTGAATCTTACCAAGATGCTGAACGAGTCGGTCAGTTCTGTCTTGATGGCACAACTGTCCTCGTGTAGCATACTTATTTGTGTAACCGGTAAACATTACTACAGTCTTACTTTCGCTAATAACACGACATAAATTACGAAAACTCGTGTTTATTTAAATACACTCGACGTATGTATAGGACTGATTTATATCTCTTTCCAGAATTTCAATTTATTCTCTCTCTGCCTACGGCGAACGTCCTTATGATAACGAAAACATTCCTAGTGTTATTTACTCTGTTGACGCAAATGTTCGCATACTGTTACGTAGGTGAATACTTGAAACGTGAAATGGAAGGCATCGGTTATACCCTGTATTTCTGCAACTGGTACGACACACCGCGAAATATCGCAAAAGATATCGTTTATGTCATTATGAAAACTCAAGAACCAGTTCTCCTGAAGGCTGGAATCATATTTGCTATGAATATGGAGACGTCCATGACTATTGTAAAAACTTCGGTGTCGTATCTTTCAATTCTTCGGTTGATGATAAATGTTTAAGGCTTTTATGTAGAAACAGATATTTTAATAAGCAATGTAGCGTAATAAAATACTAAACATTTATCTTTGATGATCGTTTAATGTTAATTCAAATACTCGAAATCGAAACAATTTCAAAATTAAGAATGCGCAGTAGATCGTGCCAATGGACATAGTAGTGGACAATTCGTGCAATGGCCCACAGATGGTGATGCAATGTCAATCGCGTATCGCGTCGTGGCCACGCGATGAAAACATTTGAAATATGTATTAAATATAGAATGTGGATTAATTATTTAGAATTGCGATATTTAAGTGATTTAACGCAAGGATGGGTCACGATATCGTCTTGTGATAAATTGATCGCATGCTGAACGAGCGTCCTTAACCTTAAAAAAGGCTTAAATGCTTTTATTCGACGAAGTGCAATTATTTATAGAAACAATACTCCTGTCGTAAAATGGCACAACGTTTGAGCAGTAAACAGAAACTAAAATCACTTTTAAAAGTGACCAGCACTGCTACTATTTTCTATAGTGGCTTTTGCATTTACCAGAGTAACGAAAACTTTTACAACAAATTTATCATACCGCTTGTACAGTTGGTGAATCCTGAAATTGCACACAATGCTGCAATAAAGATTTTAAAATGGGGCCTTTTACCTAAGCAAAATACAGATGATCCGTCTTCCCTTGCTATCGATGTTTGGGGCATGCAGTTTAAGAATCCAATAGGAATGGCAGCTGGTTTTGATAAGCAAGCTGAAGCTGTAGCGGGTTTACACAAAATAGGATTTAGTTTCGTAGAAATAGGTAAGTACTTTGAAATGAACCTTAAATCGTCGATACTATATTGCAATTTCCACTATATAGGATCAGTTACGCCAAAACCTCAACCTGGCAATTCAAAACCTAGACTTTTCAGATTATTAGAGGACAATGCAGTTGTTAATCGTTACGGATTCAACAGTGAAGGCCACGAAACTGTATGGGAACGTTTAAAAAGGCTCAAGGAAGGTCAGAACTTCCATGGTATCGTTGGAGTTAATTTAGGTAAAAATAAGACATCGGAAGATGTGGCACAGGATTATATAGATGGCATTAAGAAGTTCTCGGATGTGGCAGATTACTTTGTGGTTAATATATCTAGTCCCAATACACCTGGATTAAGAACGATGCAGAGAAAGGATGATCTGGAGCAGTTATTAACAAAGATAAACAATGTTAGACAATCGATACAAAGCAAACAACCATTGCTGTTAAAGCTTGCTCCAGATTTATCTGATTCCGAGAAACAAGACATTGCAGATGTAATACTGAAAGAAAAGTCAAAAGTAGATGGCTTAATATTATGTAATACTACGGTCACGCGTAATAATTTAACGAGTCCTTTTAAAGAGGAGCCTGGAGGACTCAGTGGTGCTCCTTTGACTGACATTTCGACCACAATGATCTCAGATATGTATAAACGAACGCATGGTATCATTCCCATTATCGGAGTTGGTGGAATATTTACCGGAGCAGACGCTTACGACAAAATCAAAGCTGGTGCTTCTTTGATACAACTTTATACGTCGTTTACGTTCCGGGGACCACCAGTGATAGGAAAAATTAAACGGGAATTGGATGATATGCTGAAACAAGATGGTCTAGTATCTATTAAAGATGCGATTGGAAAAGATGCCAATATTAGATAAACAACGTTCTAGTTATCTATTAGTTCTGTATCGTTAAACTAATATATTATAAGTATACATATTTTATATGGAGTCTTATATGGATTTCCTTTTTGTAAATTTTAAATATGTTTAATTGTTACAGTTCCTTTATTGAAAATTATGTATACCCCAAATGCATAACACAGACAATAAATCACGATTACGATACGCGATACTTAATAATTTCTTTTATCATTTTAAGATACACGATGACTGATATTTTTAGTATGACATTTATCTAAGTAACCGAGTTATACAAATATTTCCAATGGAATTCGTATTTCTTGTAGAAATATTTAGTATAACTGTACAGAAGCATTAAAGTATATCTGTCAGATTCTATTTACACTATGATTAATACTCACTGGTAATGTCTTCTTTGCACGACATACATACGAATAAACAATGTCGAGGCAGTTGAAAAGAATTTTTTATTCGATCGTTCTAACATTTGCATACTTTAGAATCGAAATAAATAATCATAAAAACGTTAATATAACTACGATTATTTCTCTACTATACGTTTTCCTACTCAAAGTTACTTCTTAAAATCAATTTTTGGTTTGCAACCATTCGCCCTAACTTTGCTACGCTACGCAATGATGATTATCATAAATAAATCGTGTCGTTTTAAATTAACGAAATCTACATGAATACAATTGCTAAGCTAGAAGCAACGGAATATCGATAAAGAATAGATCGTTGTCAGGTTCATAGGCAATCCTTATACGAATTACATTTTCAGGTACACAGTCACGTTAAGGAAGTCTCACTGTCAAACGTTAATGCAAACCAAGATTTCCCCCCAGGCCCTGTTCTTTCCTCCATTGGGCTAATCGGATAGCGTACCAGGCCTGAAACATGTCAAGTCGTTAAATATTTAACCGTAATTTCTCTTATACAAAGGAATCAAGAAAATATTTCATTTTCAGGAGGATTAAGGGATATAGAAACCTCGACGTCGGCTTCGGAAAGACCTGTCTCGGCTGCCAACAGGACGACATCCGCAGTGTGAGGTGCCCTCGGCCATCTGTTGAACTGCTCCTGGAGAACAGCTTCTTGATCCGCCGTCAAACGGATCACTCGAGCATCGGATCCTCTGCTGGGATACTGCGGCGAGGCTGATCTTAGCATTTTCTCTGCGAACAACAAGCATTATCCGTTACAAAGGCAAGGTGATCGAGGCGACGCTAAGAGAAAAATCGCGACGATTATCGCGACAAAAGACTCGTGAATCAGCGCGACGCATCGCGAATATAGGTCTTGAATATCCCCTTTTACGGCGAACAAACATGTTGATACACCGTACAAGCCCGAGAACCGACCTCCCGCTAAATGGACTTTCATTACATAACTGCGTCTCGCATTATCACTAGCTCGCAAGTTATATTACGGAGGCGAGGTAATCGTAATAGTTGTATAATAACGCCGGCATTACGTAAATGCGCGCGATGTTGTTTTCTATTTATTGTACTATTATGATGCAAGATTAGCGAGGGAATGCCTTAAGCGGAATAATCCCGCGTTTACCGAAGAAATAGCGTCGGAATAAAACGATCCACGGTTAAATCCGTCGAATTCGCGCAGCCTGAGCGATCTCGTCGCTATTTAGCGACAGCTACGAAAGCCGCGTTTTCGGGCCATGAAACGGGGAACGAGAATAGCGCGACATTGACCCGACGTCAGGGACTCCATGCTTTTGGATACATTTCAAGAGCCGATTATACGGGAACGGGAATAACAGAGATCGAGTCGCGCGGTCTTCTCGTTGCCGACATTTGCGCGAAACTTTTGTCGCGTGTCATCATACGCTTTCTCAGAGCCGCCACGAACGTTCTAAACATTTTCCGACGAATGTTCAACCACTTACTCGGCTCGGCGAATCTCACTCTCTGCGTTGGCTTTTTGACGACGTCGTGATCCGGGTAAACGGTGCGACGTTCGCACAAGTAGCACTTTCTTTCGTAAAAGTAAGAGAGCGATGTCGGTCTGCTCATCCTCGCGAGCGTCGATGTCGTCCTGGCCGATGAAAGATCGAACGATAAACGTGCCTCGTGCACGGTTCACGCGCGACTGATTCCTACCTGCTTTCGTCGCAATTGATTTTGCTCGCGTAGCAATATAAAAATGTAAATCGATGCGTGTACGTAGGAGAGGATCAACCTTGATCGGATGCACCGGTCTAACGAAAGCTCCGACCTAGTTCTTTGCCAAAAAGGTTAATTATAAGGTTCTGTATCCGCTTGTGAATCACCGGTCCATTAAGCCGTAAAGCATTTGGCCGCTTTCCTGTGCCGTGTAATTGATAAGACATCTCGATACTCTTTATTTAAATCGCCGGTTTAACATTGGTTAACATTGGTAGCACGAGAAATAGATACAACTTGTACCTAGCTACCCTTCGTCGCGAGTAATAACTCGTCGTCGTTGATTCGTGAGACGAATGGTTCCAAACTCGACTTCCTTTCGAGGAAGCTTTCTCTTCGAGTTCAGGTAGCTCTGTCCTCCAGAGAGAGAGAGAGAGAGAGAGAGTGCCAAATCGACGCGCGATTTCGCGTTTAACAGGCGTGCCGTGGCATTCCGTAACGCGTATTTTGTTGTTTCACGATGCGTAGGTGGCAGATAAACGCCGCCTTGAGCTGTATGTTTATGGAGCAAGTCGTAGGAATGTTAAACTTGACCCAGAGATCGGATCGCATGCCAAGTAAATAGGCACGGGCGAGGCGATCGAGGACGTCTTCGGATCGGAAACTCGCTCTCAAAATCAGAAAACGTTTGCTCGTCGATCCGTAACGCGATCGCCTGGCAACGCGTTTGCGGTTTTCGTGGAAGTCTCGCGCGACTCGAAAATCCGAGCTAGACGGGCAAATTTATCGAGGAAAAAGCACGGGATTATCTTACGACGTGTTTATTTCGTGCTTGTTTGTCCGAGGAAGCGTGAAATAGAAATTGGCGGTGACAGGATCGAAGAGCTGGTTAGAGATCTTTATACAGAGGACTGTCCTCGATGTGTGCATAGAATTCGCGCAACTTTCCAGGCGTACAGTACACCGGTATATCCTCTTCGCAGAACTGCAGGAATTCCAGCACATTTTCCTCGATCTCCTGCTGATACACCGAACCAGCGAATCTCGACTGTATGGTATGACGATCGTCCTCTTCTATCTGAAGATTCGTTGCATAACGTTTGACAGATTTCGGGGGAAAAATGTAATTCTTCACTCACCGGGTTCCATTTGGACTGTACTAGGGCGCGTATGCAATCATTGACCAGGGATTGACCGGGAATCGCCTGTCGCGAGAAAAATATTTTCATTGTCCTTTCAGTCGATCGTTTCGTTTCTATCGTTTCATCTTTTACCGTCTTTGACAAGAGTAGAGCTCGATTTTCCACGCGGAGGCATTCGAATCTATCGTGGAAGATCGCCATAGCCCAGGGTTCTCGGAAGTACGCGTAAAAGTCCGCGATCAGTGAATTCTGACGTGGAAAAATTACGCGTGAAAACTGGAATTCGAAAGCGACGGAGGAGGACACTCACTTTGAAACGCGTCTTCAACTCGTTCAGTAAGCTCTCGTGTTTCCCGACCAATGAAATCATATGGCGCATTTCGAAGTCCTAAAGCGCCGTGTAACTCAACCGAGAATCGTATAAAAGAATAAGAAAAATCTTTTTACCTTTTTGTTAAAGCAGGTTACCGTCTCGATCGTATCGAATCGATTCAATCGTATCCGGAAGTATCCGATCTCGGATGTGCAGGAGCCTGTCGTAAACACTTGGCCCTAAACACGATCAATCCGTTCAGCCGAATTTCTTCACGGAACGTTGCTGAAACTTGCGTGGCGTGGGTTTTCCAGGCTTGCAAACGTGAAAATAGCGATAACCACCGGGCAAAGTGCAAGCCAGGATTTTCGGCGATCGAAACACAGTGAGCGGTCGGTACGCTTTGCGTTCGAACGGTTGGAAAAATGTCTCGCAGGTTGAATGTGCCTTTTCGATGATCGACAGAATGACTTTCGCCAGCTGTCGAATTTATCCGTAAGTCCGTAACATTCTCTGGCGTACGCGAAGATTCCAAAATCTCCTCTACTCACTCTCTCGCCGATTTCTATACTGTTGAAGTGCACATGCTGCCAAGCCTCTAAGTAGAACTTCCTACAGTACTTGGTTATAGTGCCAGCAGCAAAGATGAACGGATCGTTCGTTCTCAATTCCGCATTTATGACCAGCTGGCCGTCGAACATCAACCCAGCCCTACAGATCGCTGAAACGAACCGATCGATTCGGTGAATTACGGTAGACGGTCACGAAGCTACGTCGTTGACGTCGAATGTTGGCAATCACCCAAGAATATCCTCATGTCGATGGTCTTCTCGTGAAAGCATAGAAGGGCGTCGCATTCTATCGTTCTAATTTTGCCCTTTAATCTGAGAACGATCGATTCTATCGTCTTTCCATCTAGCGAGTCTTTTAGGTTCCAATCGATCAACTCCCATCCCACCAGTACTTCGATGTTATTCCTCGAAATCGACTTCATAACTTCCACGTACACCTTCCGTGCATATTTCCCCAAGGATTAAAGGAAAGAAGCTTAATTCGCGTATTTGTTGTACCTCGCAGTTATTGAAGAAAGCACCGTCATGAGTCGTACACCGTTGCAACGGCGGTTGAATCAACGCGATCCAAGAACCCTTTATCCCGAAATCGAGCAATCCTTGAAGCGCGCAATAGCAGTCTATGTTGTGCCCGTAAAAAATAATTTTCTCTGAAAATTCGGACAGGTTAGTAATTCGTTTTCGTCTCGCAAGATGTCTGCGCGAACCAACTTTCGCGTTGCAAGTTGCTCGTTAGCTTCAGTATCGTCTCCAGACACGTGACTGCATCGGTATCGTCGTTGATCGTCAAACAGTTCCAAGGTGTTTCGTACTCCAGAAACTCGCTGCACAAGGAATACGTATAATTATCGTTCCCCCTGTTTCTAGAACCTTCGTTTTCTTCGTTTACCCTCTCTTCTGCTCTTCCATTTCCTCCTGGAACCGAGGTCTCTGGTACTGCATCCCGCAGGTCAGGATCAAATAGTCGTACGCGATGTTGCCTTGTTGCATTACAGTCACATACTTCTTCTTCCTGTCAAACACACGGATACACGAGCCTCTTTCGCTACGTTTCGTTTCATCCTGTCATACCTTTGAATCCCGATCACTGTTCCGTATACAACGTTGATCCAAGCACGCGTAGCGACCAGTTGACGATATTTTCGACAGTATCGACCTTTGAACGGTATCATGCGCGCACTCGCGTCGTTGGTCTCGTTCTCGAAAGGCAAACCATTCGGAGATATCAGAGTAAGATTGGCGAATCGTACGAAACTGTGTCTGAATTGGAGAACAGGAAACGATGACAGAGCCTTGCGAGTGTCCTCGCGTTCGAACGTTTACCCAAAAGCCAGCTGTTCGAGGAACGCGACGCCACAGTCAGAGGCACCCACTACGACCACCTTTGAATCGATGATCAGCTTCGGCACCATTGCCAACCTTGGCGTCGTTATGAACAGCGAGAAGAACTCTGTTTGCGCTTCAGGTTCGTCGGTTTCCACGAGTACATCGCTGTACCTGTATTCGATCCTTTGACGAGGTCTTAGCGGAATTAGGGCGTTCAAACACATCAGCACGGGATGCGTGCGAGTCTGAAATTCGATGGCGCATTTATCAGTGTGTTAATTGCAGGTATCGGGGCACAAAGTAATTGCACGAGCCATTACCAATGCACTTAATGCACTTTCCGTGAGTCGATAGTAAAGAACGATCATGCCACTGAAACGCACGATCTCGCAGATGAAGTGATGCACGTGGATGGAGAATACTGGCATCAGGACAAAATGTAGAATACGACCGTAAGCATCGTTAGGTATGTCCTTCACTGCGATGTAATCCTCCACGTGGAAACGTCGTCTAATATACGTAGCTTCTTTCTCAGCACTGATGCAATATATTTTACATCACGATTTCAGACATTCCTCGAGAACGACGAAGATCCTTACCAAAGAATCGCTACACCGACAACTACGTCGTTCCAGTGAAGAACGTAACAGTGGAGATCCGATCGTTCCTTCTTCACCGCGATGTCAAAGTCGAGCAGAATTTGCTCCGCCTTGGGAATCCTCCGTAGAAGCTCCTGCACTTCCTCCCGGTCGGAGAGCCTAGCCTCGCGAAGCTTCATTTCACCCAAAATGGCAGTTCGATGGGTGACGTACAGAGTCATTGGAAAATCCTTGTTGCACCTCAGTGGCACGCGCTGAACCGTGCGGAAAGGTATCGGAACATGGTTAATTTCATCAGACAGGCGACACCCTTGACGAAATGTTCATCGTACCACGAAATGTTCGAGGAGAGGAAGAAAGGGATGAGAGAACGGTAGAAGGATCGCGCAGTAATCCAAGTCGGGAAAGCACTCGAACGCAGCCTCGATGAAGTTCCTGCACCAACGACGCTTTATTTGCTCCTTCATGGCGAAAATCTCCAAAACGAACGCGTCCACCTCGCCGTAATAAACCGGCTGCGAAGGAACTTTGATCTTCTCCGATGACAAGACCTCGACGATTTCAGCAGCCGCGACGATGCTTTTTCCTTCGTCGGGAAAAACCATTTGGTTGCTCTCTTTTGAAATAAAATCGAGCGAGTCGGAACCCGTTGGACGTTGAACTCACGCGGAACGGCGAACAAGGAATCCGCGAATGCACTGGATATCATTTTCGACTGATAATACGATTCGAGGTAATCGGCTATCGATGGCAGATCGCTGAGAAAAGTCAGGAGGGACGGATCAGCTACCCTCTCCTTAGATCGCTCTAACTTCATCGTTGACAAACGACGATTGATCGAGAAGACAGAAGTATCGGAGTCTGCCGCGTGCTTGAAGTCTTCCACGCTTTGCTCCGGAGAAAGTTTCTCGGAAGATCTAAGATAGTTCGAATGTTACCATCATTATCCAGCTGATAGGTCTACGAAATTGGCTTCAAAAAATATCCAACCCTCGAGGTGATTCCTCTCGATGCTTCCTCGAGAATATCGAGAAGAACGTCTCACTGGCAGGCTTCATAGTTTCCCGGGGAAATCGATCGTTCTCGCGAGACTTTCTGAGCCCGTTATACGGCAGCAACTCGAAATTCTCGCCGAGCATATCCACGTCTATGTTGCTGTTCAGAATCATCACGCCAGTGGCCAGTCCTTCGTCATCTTCGGAAACGATCAGTCGTCGACAATTGTCGGGATTGCGAACCATCTCGCTGACGTAAAATTCTCCATAGAACTCCTTCACGAGCCTGGACTCGGCGTCGATGATCGGTATCACGTCGTCGTTATCCTCCTCGCTGTCGCGGGAAAACGAAATCGATGGGTCATCGGTCGTATCGCACCTCGAACGAATCGAGACTTACACGAGGCTTCGAATTTTCAGCCTGGGATTTTTTAAATACCGATCGGTCATGTAAACAGATTGCACGGAGTGCCTGTCAGTCGTGCATCTAAGCGGGATCTTGATCATCTGTTGTTCGAACACGTCCACTGGAAAATTGCAACGGTGACCGGTTATCTCGAGTAGCGGCGTTGACCGTGGAGATCAATCTTTCGACTCACTTAGGATAATCCGAGGAGGAATTACGAGGATGACGTGTTGCAAGTACGAAGTGACATCGAACAGCCCGGTCAGGAGATCTTTGAAAAAGCAGCCAGTGTATCGTTTGTCCCACACAAGGATGTGCACGAACATCGCGTTTCTTTCCGTCACGTTCTCGGCCCTTTGGCACACGAATCCTCGATAAGCGATAGCTTTCGAACGAAACGAAAATCTCGTACGTCTCTGGCCGTACGAGCCGCTCCAGGTATGGCAGATCGGCGTGTTCCATTCGCCTAACGCCGATGATCTTCGTCGGGGGGAGCAGGCTTCTCCTTCCCAAGAAGTACGCGTCCGGATCGCCGATCCATATACTCATTATCTTCGAATAACCGTAACGAGCGTACCACGATCTGTCCCGTTGGATCTTCGATTCTCGATGCAACTTTCACGCCAGCAGCTTCGCGACTAATTTCAGGATCGAGATCGCGGAGACTCGAACGGCGAATTCTCGCGTTAATCAACGCCGATTGGAATAATCGATCGGGAAGAGGAGGGACGCGGAATTATCGTGGAAGTTGGAGAAAAATGATCGATCGTGGGAAACCGAGCGTGCGAGGTTTGCTATATGCGCCCGACAAGGCGACCGACTTTAATGCTCGCAAAAAAGGTAATAACGAAACTGCTCGAACGATTTAAACGGGGGGGCAAAGTAATTGCTTCGTGTTCTCGCTGCTCGCTCCCTTCTTACTCGTATCTCGGCTTTCTTCTCGAGTGTTAAGCTACGTGCACAACGGCGGCGACCGGTTTCCGAAATGGCAAAACGGAAACGATCGAGATATTGGAAGTGTGGAGGGATGCGGGAACGGACCAGCGAATTCGCTATCGATTCGCTTCTTTTTCCCTCGCGGTCTGCCGCAACATGCATCGCGGAAGCTATTTACGCTACACTTGGTGCTGGTAACGCGCCTGGCACGTGCGCGCCTCACTATGCAATCGGGAATAACAGACACGATCGTCACGGTACGTTTCATCGGCGCACTTTTCATTGGCCTTGCCGCCGTTCCGCCAGATGAAAGTCTTTCCTTGCGTTTTCCACTTCTCCAAGGCAATCGCCGTCGAATCCGAGTCAATCGATCTACCCTCGGCCATTCTCTTCTCTCTTAATGTCTCGTTGGTAAACGACGTACACGAGCTTCACCAAGGACTCACTGCGTTTACTAGAATCTATCTGGCTAACGAATTCGCGTCACACCACTGGCAATTCGTACCGCGAAAACGTCCGAATTGCGGAACGGTCTTGGCAACGGAACTGTTCCTCGTTGTAGGTGGACCTACTTTTGGTCTCGCGAGGTGTTTGCGATTCGTCCAGAGAACCTAGCTTCTTCGAGTATTCGTGGCCGTCGTTGTTGCGACTGACAAGAAGAGTGCAAGTACTTCGGGTCACCGATTTAGTTGACACTGTGCAGATTTGTAGATATCGTCATGCAGTTGAAGAAAATATATCATTATAGACACAACTACTCGATACTTTTTGAGATATTTGCAATTAAAGTTTTATTACTACTACAGCTATAAATTTATTTTCAACAATTTTAAAGTAGCGCCGTAGTCTAGTGGCGATATTCGAAATTTCGCATGCTGGAGGGCCGGGGTTCAATTCTCCCATGGTTGGTAAATTTTTTTAAATCTATTTTTTATTTTGTAT
>NW_016909955.1:547345-558617 GCF_001483705.2 Eufriesea mexicana
CGCCGTTACGAAATCATAGACGCCATAAAACAAAAATTAATAACTAACAATTTAGAGTTAAATTCTTTACGAATATTATATAAGAATGTAGCCTGAAGTTCCAGCTTTGCAATGAAATTATAAAAGTTCATAAATTAATTACAGAAATTGAGTAATTAATAATTCTTCACTGCCGGAGCCATTCTATCCTTTTCTATCCCCTCTCTGTCCCTGTCTGTCACGTGACAAGCTGTTCGACGACCTCCTCGCCTATTCTATGTTCCTATCACTTTCTTGATTTTTGAGCCCAAATCATAGATGGCGCTGATCGTAAGCGGTAAAAATTTTTAATTTTAAAAGAATTTAAAATCTTAACACATCAATTCGGCAGTAGAAAATTAATAAATTTCCAAGTTTTTGTAATTAATTCATGAACATTTATAGCTGCACAGCAAAGTTGGAATTATAGACAATATTCTTATACAATGTTTAATTGAATAATTAATACTTACATGAGCGAGAGGTTTTGTATTTCCTGTATATAATAATTACGTATATTTTCGTGTCCTTTCTGTAGTAAATGAGATTGCTATAGAAAACTGTCTTTCTTGTACAGTATTCTTATTGTTTTGTAATAAATATATACTAGCATGAGAAATCGTAAAAAATAAATTTCTTTATTAAGAAATTTTATTTACAATTGTTTGTTTACATTGTTTCCAAAGGCGAAAAATGAATACAAAATAAAAAATAGATTTAAGAAATTTTACCAACCATGGGAATTGAACCCCTGTCCTCCAGCATGCGAAATATCGAATATCGCCACTAGACTACGACGCTACTTGAAAATTGTTGGAAATAAAGTTATAGCTACTTATACGATAAAACTCTAATTGTAAATATCTTAAAAAGTATTAAGTAATTGTTTCTGTAATGATATATTTTCCAAAACTGCATGACGATATCTACAAACCTGCAAAGTTTCAACTTAATCGGTGACCCGAAGGACTTGCTGTCTGTGAGTGTACGTTCGTTCGAGCCAGTTAAAGGCGATTAAACGAAACTCGAGTGGATAGAATTAAAGATGAAAAGCACGCGTGTGCTTACGTACACGACGATTGATCATCGCAGAGGCTTCCTTTCGACGAAATCGGTGCTGGAAATCTTTTCTTCCGAGTTTCTAATTAGCTTTCCGGAGATCCATCGACCGATCGAAGAAGTACTCACGGTCGACCCGCCATACAGAGAAGGCGCTCTTATTAATAACTACAAGAAACGCGGAAGCAGCAGCCAGAATCGTGACTGTTTGTTCAACCGCGTTGATGTTACACGCCTCCGACGTTCCTATCAGCCCAGGCTCCCCGCGATCGGAGACGGAGAAACGCTCCGGAAGATACTCCGACGAATAGCTAGATCATCGAGATCGAGACTCGCACTCTCGGAGGAGTAACGCGCAATATGGACCATTGAACGAGTAACGATTCGTAACAACTTACGTCAGACAAACCACCGTACGAATTTCCAACTTACGAAACACCACTCGTTCCTCCTTTACTTTTACTTTGCCGGTGTTCCCACAATTCTTCGGGTATCCGCGGTTAGCCAGCAACGCATAGGCGCTGTGAACCAAAGGTTGCATTATCCGTCGCGGAAGAGGGAATGAGGACTGTCGTTGTGAGAAACCAGGATGCATCCGTGGCACCGGCACGAGAATCGCTCGCGGAGCATCGGACATCTCTCCATCTCTCGCGAGATGCGAGCAGCAGAATCGCGATTAGCCAAGCTGTACCGTGAATCGTCATTGATGACGTTGCCATCGTCATTCCTGCGTCAATCGCTATGCGACAAAGAGGAAATCCGACTGTTCTCTTTACCGCTTCTTACCCGAATGTTCGTGATACCGCGACGTGACTCGATTTCGCTAGAGCGGCTTGCAAACTCGCGCGTTTATTCGTTCCAGCGATTCGTGGCAAAAATGCAGTTGCGTCATTAGTCGGCTTATCTATACTCAGGTATCGTAAGTTAATTAACTGCGACCGATGGAGCGCGATTCCGAAGGCAGCGGGTTTAAAGGAATTTCATTTGCGAAACGTGCTTCGTACTACGCTGTGCCTGCTAACGAGTTGCATTCGTTTCCAGTGGACCCGTTCGATATAGAAACGATCGGTGACACGATGTCGCTCGTCACGACGTGGTCCAAGTAGAAAAATGTCATCTGCGCTCGGGTCATCGCTGACGGAAGAAGCGAGCTAAAAAGTCGCGCTACGCGATCTCGATCGGGGACTAGTCGATTTTATGCACCACGACCACGAGAATCGCTGTATTGGCAGAAAAAGTTATCCCAAGCTTACCTGTTGCTCGTGTTACTCGTCGATACGTTGTACCGTTTGAGAACGCCGGGGAACGATCAACACCCTCACTCAACGACGGTGCGCACCGGACTGACTGAGATCGAGTAGCGGACTTTCGGAGATCGAGCAGCGGTCTGCGAGTGCAACGTGAAAAGATTCAGGAGAAGAGTGGGGAACAGGTTGGGAAAGTACCTGCCACCGATTCCAGTCATTATCGAAAATCGGAAGTGAAGGAAAATTCTGGTCCCTTTAACACTTCTGATCCTTGCTTTCCGTTTCGATCCTTATCGTCAATTTCGTTTTTCGAAATACGCTTTTATCTTTGATGTAACGATTGTCGTTATCGCAATAACGGTGTGTTTTAAACGCGAAACGATGTTTTCTTCCTCCGTGAAGAATCGTTTAAAGTACCACGATTATGTTAAGCTAAGGACCGACGAAATTGTAGCGAATCTAAAATTGGCCGCACGATTGGTAGCTGCGTATGATAACGCGGCCTTCACCTAGTTACATCATTCGCATTGGAATTGCTCTAATTTTACAAAGGCACGCTGAATAGTTTGCAAGGTAAACCGCCGTAAATTTCTCCGTCCCGATATTAATACGCGATCAACGGGGCACTGAAGGTATACGATAATGCTTCAAAAATATAATATTTATTAGATATACTCTGATCTTACAAACAAAATTTCAACTTAATATGCTATGTTGCAATAAATTAGAATAATTTAACTTATAATTTCCGCTCTAATTGTCTAACTATTATGGAGGCATGTGGATACTTGACTTGAAATGACATAGAAAGTTATTGAAATTGAAGTAACAAAAATTCCTTATATTCTTTGCAAGGTTTCAGGAAGAAGTAAAATGCACGCGTTCAAGATAGAAAATCGCATACGATATATTCATTAGCATTAAATTTGGTACTACAACTGATATCTGCGTCTAACAGCTTCTACAAAGTGTAGAACGGTGCTCTCCTCTATCGACTTCGAAAAAGCTAAAACTCGTTCATTTCGTAACTTCGTTCTCGTAGCACTGCAAGAAATCAGCTGAACAGCGATGCCTGTATGCAACTTGCATTTGGAACCTCGTGTACTTATGTACTTATACATGTATATCTACAATGATTTTATGATCATTTTATGTCTGTTCACAATACGACGATTTCTATTACAAAATTATTTTATACGAAATTATAAGTAACAGACTACATCAGTGACATAGTTTCCCAGCAGAAACATAGGAAGGTATATAGTATATCCTGATGCAGTCTCCCGAAGACTTAAACTAAAATATTTCGCATACCGAATAAAATACACGATAATTCGGTTGATTGTATTTTGAAGCGCTTATTTCAACCAACAAACGGTACGAAAATTTAGGTAAAGTAGAATATTATCAAACGGAAGAGTAAGCAGAATAGGTGCACGGAAGTTTGGGAGTTATTTATATTCGAAAAATATAGAAGTCGCAAACGCGTGAACATTCGTGATTCTAAATCAGTAACATTTAGTAATGTAAGAAACATTTTTATAAGTTAAACGATTGTAGAACAATATTGCAAAACTGATATATCATTTGGAGCTTTTATCACGGTGAAATTTCTTACTGTTTCGACGTGCTAACTTTAGCGAAAAACATCGAGTTGGTCGTGCTTAAAATACCTTGTATCGGTACATACTGAAATTTAAGCGACTTACGAGAAATGAAACAGTTTTAGGCAAGATTTTCGGAGACTGATATCTTATCGTTTTAAATTTTAGATTCGTAACAGTTTATCAGTATACGATAAAGCTATGCGTCTTTTCACCTGCCTTCGTACACTCGGAAGACATTGTCTTCGGCATTCGGATGTGCTATTTGATCGGCGGTCGATGGTGCCCCTTCATCACCGGTCGATTCTGCCCCTTGCTCGGCGGCAATAACTTCGTTACTCCTGTTCATTTGCATGCTCTCGGCATTGTACAATACGTTATGACAAAGTGGACAGTGATCCTGGATGTACAGCCACTTTCGTAAGCATACGCTATGGAAGTAGTGATTACAGCGTGTAACCTTGGCACTCTGCATCTTATGATAGCAAATAGCACATACATCGTCCAATATTCGAAGCTGTTTCGCCGTTGCTTCCGGAAGAGAATTGATCTTGTTAACGGCAGATCGACGCTTCATAAACACGCTCCATCCGGCTTTCGCTTCACACCATATATTAAAGTACGCATGTATGCATATCATGACAGCACGGATCGCACCGCCGGATTCGAATACTAAAATCCAAAACCCGTTGAAGAACAGTATGATACCGAATGCGAATTCAACGGTGTTACCGAACGATCGTATTATGTACACGCAGTCGTCGAGCTTTTCCCAAAATACGCTACGGTAAGCGTCGATCAGAAACAGTGAATAAATCGCGAGCGAAACCAACACTTTTACTATCACCTCGATACTAAACACCGATACTGCCAATAACCACGTGCTTACACTATAGTGAGACCAAAGGAATACTAGCAACGATACAGGGAACAATATTAAAAATATGCAAACTCCCAGAGCGCGAAGGTGTCGGTGAAGAGCTGGATTATGCGAAGCGCTAAGAGACATCAATAGTGGATTTACTATGTTGAGCACGAGATGTAAAACTACTGTTAATAATAAGCAAAAGTTGCGGCACAGTCTGACCAATCGTTTCTCTCTATCCAAACTCGTCAAACCAGTTTGAAGGGCCAGTACGTAAAACAGAATTGCGGATACGGGGCCGATATTTTTCTCGTTTCCATCTTCCGTGAGCAGTACCCATTGGCAAAAACAGCCAATGTAATCGCAAATAAACGAAATGATACTGGTCATTCCCAACACTGCAGTCAAGGTCTCACAGCCATTGATCAAAAGATTTCTAAGCATTGCGTAATAGGTGAATGTCTCATCGCCGTAATTTTTTCCAAGGATCTGAAACACTTGTCTTCCTACGCGTAACATCCAAAACATGCGTAATACACATGGAACATTCAACCGAATCCATTCCGCTTCGGCAAGTGCGGATAGACCATAGTTGTTTATGAAGTTATACGCATGTTGATAACCTATGTAAATCATTTTTAACATGGTAATGCAATTGTACCATATAACAAATTTACATACAGCTAATGGAAGAAGAGCCGCAAACACCGGTACATGATAAAGAACTTGTGTCTGAAAAGATACATATTTGGTAACACACGAGTATACGTGGCACATAAGTATTGAATATCGTTTGTTTCAGCATGCGTCTGTTTTAAATCGAAGTAAATAAATTAAGCTGAACTTACCGGAAACGGACAAATGCTCAAGATCGATGGTGCCACAAAGCTCAGTACAAGAAATTTTTGCAGAAGCGGATGTCTTGGAGCAAGATGAATATAGCAAAATACGCTAGCCAATGAGCATTGTAATACATAATTCTGAATTATCAAAAATCCTGGTCCTTCGTTAAAAACGTATTTTAGATTAAGACATAAAATATCATCGAGTATGCTAGTTGTAGATTCATGTGTGCCCACATATGTAATAATAGCTTTCATTGTACTAATATTTGACCAATAGGATATAAATATTGCCCCTACTGATATTAGGTATAGGTATACGATTATTAGGTGGTTTTTCCATAACATAAATGTACATACTGCAGCAATATATCCTGAAAAATAAATATTTAACAATCAAACATATATTTGTACTCTATTATTTTATTTTAATTCTAACGTTCTAATGGAAAAAGGTGTAAACAACGTTGCCTAACAAATTTGGACTTTTCTCGAGTTTGTGAGAATCCACTGAGCGATCCTTACTAGGATTTGTTTTTCATTCTAAACACGAATCCGCAAGCAGAATTGTCACCCTCGCTTTTCGAAACATTCGAATCTTTGAAGAAATACTGAAAAAATGTATTGTCCGCAACACCATTTGTGCATTCAAACTTAAAAGTGATTACGTTGCACTTGACATTTGCGTGTCGCGTTCTTTTCGCTGTTTATGAATGTAGAGCAACGATCCGTAAACATTGCACATACGTACCAGTAATTATGAAAGGAAACAATCCAGAGAGAAACTGAATTTTTCGCTTATTTCGTATTACAATATATTTATTTTACAATGTAAAATTATTTTTGTAAAGTAGCAAAAAATAGAATCATTAAATCAAGTCCACAGTTCAGTCGAAATTAAATCTTTCAATTTATTCGAATGTATAAAACTTTTAATATCTTAAAATAAAATATACATAACTTAAATCTCTTGCATAATTACCAACACCTAAGTAAATAACATTTTATAAAAAGACAGTTTTGTACATAGACAGTATAGAAATACACGCTTCCTTAAAATTCAATGTCTATTTGCAGTCATTTAGTACTATAAAATATTGTAATTATGATCATTGGCACATTCAGGGATCTTTCCCTTATCTTTTAAAACCAATTAAAACTTTTTAATATTTTTGGCCCTCGTGTAATACTTCATTTTTGCTAACATAATTTTTTTTTAAATTTGGGTGACAAAGTAATTTTGTTTGCAGATTTGTCTTTAGCATAAAAATTCTACAATCATTGTTTAATAGTTATTGCAAAAAAAAAATTCGCGTTGAACAGTATAATCTTCAGTTTTGTGTACACTGATTCATGAATGACTTATCAATTGTATAATAAAGTTTGTTCCTCTTTACAAATGCAATGACCCATGAAAATTAACCCTACTACTTTGAATGTAAAACTACCATTCCACGACTGCTAACAATCTGTATTACTTAAAATTTATCTACTATAAACACTACTTTTCAACTATATTTTGTTATCAATTCTAATAAACAATCACAGTCTATTTCTAATAAATAACTATAAAATTATAAAATTTTGTTATACAAACAATAAAATGCATAACATCCAAGGAATCTATAACCTAAATAACATATAATAAGTTTAATTATACAAATACTTTGTTTTCACCTTAAATATTTTACTTCTTTTAACAATTACCCACAGCAATATATATTAAAATTATGAATAATTAAATATAATATAAATCATTCGTAATATAAATATCTTACCCAAACAACAGCACAGAAATTTCAGTACAATTATAAAATGCATTTTATGAGCAAAATATTCAAAATCAAATGGAACTAGGAATGAAGGTATCATTGAATTCACAATACTGTTTGAAACTTTTGATATTTCAAAGTCATGTTCAGTGCTCTCAAGCACTACATTATCGCTGGGTAATCCAAGTCCAATTCTTAGTAATTCATCCATGATAAATAAAGGTGGAACTCTAATTATGACATCCACGAAGGTAAGAAGTCTCTCACGCATAAATGTATCCATTGTTTTCTTTTTTTCAGTTTTTGGTTTGCAATATAGATGTCAAAGATGATATTTTGCTCTTATGGGATGCAAAAACTGTTTTCCCAATGCAATGGAATTTAATTTTGTTTGTTCAATACCTAAATTCAAAATGTTAAATTCATATTGTAAATGAAGTGAAATTGGTATGTTCTACTAAATTTAACACGCAATAGATACTAAATTACGTATAAGCTTACCTCTGAAAAGATAAAGTTTGTGGTTATCATATTCTCGAAACACGTTTGTCTTAGGCAATAGCTGGGATAATTTTTGTCATCGAAAATTCATTAACACGAAATATTTCAAGAGTTGTGAATTATAATTTATCCATGGTCAACGACGAAATGTAACGAAGGAATGATTTGGATAACAAAGATGTGGCAGGAATTCAAAATTTTAGAGAATCAACGTATCGAACTTGATCCTGTTGTAGTAGTATCACAAAATGAAGGTTTAACAAGAAAATATAGTTAATTATTTCTTACCTGACTACAGCTTATAGCATTAACTGAATCATTTATAAGTATTATAAATAAGATTTTACCATCGTGTGAGAATATTGCAACAACAGGTAGGATACGCAATTTTTCGGTCTTCGAATTTCTGTCAAATTCTGTATTTTCTTTGTACTCGTTTTTATTCACAATCCTTAATATCCGTTACTCGCGCACAATAATAATAACCAAAACGTGTAAATATAACAATGATGAGATTTAAACTAAACTACGTTTCTAAAATTCGCGTAATTTTCCTCAACGTAAAAAACGGTGTCGCATATACTTTGGAGGTTACAGAGTAACATGCACAGAGAATTTAAACGATTTGATCAGATGGCGCTACATTGCTTCAGTTCTACGTTTAATGTGATCTAAAAATAATGTTATAAATTTATATGAGTTTAAAATAAAATAAAGATTCGAGATAGATCGTTAAAAAATCATTATCATATGTGATTATGTTGTTGATATATTGTAAAAAGAAAGAGTATAACTGTTTATTTAAAAATAGATCTGTAAATAAGAATAAAAATAAAATATTTTCTTTTGTAAAGTTATAATTTCGAATTCACTACTATATAATTCACAAAATAATACTATCAAGTAAACGACACGTGCAAAACTACTACGTTCATTCAAAAGTTTGTCCACCAAATCACGTGCTATATATACAAAATGTGCATGCAGAAGAAAAATATATATACATGTTTATAATTGTAGATTCAATATTGGTAATTTTATTATGCAAATTCATAATTTTATTGTTAATAATATCATGTACTCTTTATCGTTCGCTCGCAAAAATAAAAGATGGTGACTGTAATGATAGTACACAGACAATGAAAGAAGTGGAGAAAAGGAATGAGGAGATTAAAATTAAATTTCAATTGATTGTGGAAGCATACTGTTGAAACGCATCTCCAATGACATCGAATATTTTCCTTCAGGCGTATACTTTACTTCGTTTCATGTAAAATTCATCTTTCGAAAAAATATTCAAATATAATAAAAAATAATGATAATATACAAAGCTTTAAAAAGAGACTAGAAACTTGTATTGTAACACTGTTTAAAAACAAAATTTACTGATTTTCTTTCGCATCTTTTTCTCATACACGCCTGATATATTCGATGTTTAAATGCATATATCGTTTTATCCGGAAACAAGATAAATAAACGGTTGTATCATTTGCCTCCCTCTGTCTCTGTACAGGCATGCAACGACACACGTGCAGAGTACAGAATATTCATACTGTCATTCGTTCAGAACTAGCTACCATATAACTTATCTATGTATGTCTCGACGCAGTGTTCATTCGTTTCTCTGAATTAGTTGTATCTTAATGCGCTTGCATATGCTACCGTAATGCTACATTATAGAACAAGTGTCTTTTTATTTGTGATTTCTTTTATAAATCTGCATCCTCTTCGTTTCTCCTTTGTCCTGACACCGTTCTAATCACTTACGATAAATTTCATCGACAATGTTTGCGCTCGCAGCATTTAATTCGATTCTACTTTTATTGTTCCTTTTTTTTTCTTTTCTTGCAAACAAATTAATCGCTATCTTGAATTTGAACTGGCACTCGCCTTTAGTGACGCTGGTATCTTTTGAGGCACATTATACGGTACAAAATAAACTCGACAATCTCAGAGAGTTGTAGATTGGTGATGACAATTGTACATCTTTGAGACCATTTCGAGCATTTTTGAGAAGCAATTACGATCAGGTTGAATGGTAGAGTCAAAATCAGGAATGAAAAATGTTACTCGATTTCGACAGTTTTGCTCATTATTCTCATTTATGCTTTACATCATTCTTCTCGCTACCTAATGCATGCCTTACGCCTCTTTTTCAGTTACATTAATTCCGTGATCCTTTACATTTTTGTAGCGTAAATTTCTTTTCTAAAAATCTGTACCGTGCAAACAGACGTAAATAATTTTAAATCGTGGAAAGAACTCAACCGTTTTTCTCGATTTCGTTTTTTCCGTTGGAAAGATGATGGAGTACAATGTAAGACAGACAGTAAAAACGACAGTGTTCTTTACGCATAACATTCTATGGCACGATTCTTCTTAACTCGACGATGGATACCATAATCGTTCTTTTTACCTAATTGCGTGCATTAGCGAGAAGAAATGAATTACAGAATAATAATCGAGAAGAATGTTTCCTGCGATAAATGAATCTAGTTAATCGACATTACGAAAACTTGACATAAATGAATTTCTGAGTATCGCGAATCTCGCTATTGTATAATTCCGTTTCATTGTACCTCACGCAAGACAGGTAAAAAGACTTTTACGTATTCGCTATAAAAACGCTAAGTATGGACTAATAATACATGGTACCTTAATAAAAATAGAGCTTCAACATTCGGCTAGTAATACAATGACGTTTATTATATCACAACGAGACAGGTCCTGCGTGCCAAAATTCTACTCTGTTCAGCGTTTCCTTTAACTTTTTTTTACGTCAATTCGGATTGTCCGATGCACGGATGCAGCGATGATACGACCAGTTGTAAGGCATTTTTTAAATATTCAGAATGTCTTTCGAAGGGATCCATACATACGAGACCTCCATTTCTTCTTCGTGTATCAAGCAAGCGGATACAAATTGTATCTTCTTTTAGATTAATTTTATACCTAAGTTAATTTTAGTCAATGGAATCCATGTTTTCTTTTTCTTCTTTACAGTTTATTATATTTTAGTAGTCTCATATTCATCGATCCCATTAGTATTGAATTTTACGAATATTAAAGAAGGATCTAACGGGAGCCCCGGGCCCTTCGTTGCATACTTCGAGTGTTTCGGAATATAACGGTTTCCGTAAGATTTTTTACTGCGTGAACAAGTATCGTTTTATTCCTGGTCACTTAATACGATCATTTAATTCGCAATCAATTACATCATCATGCTATCTAGCATACCGAACAGATCAAGTCGTCATCACCGTGACTAAACCTGCATAGCAGTTAACAAAATAAACAAGTTACGCAGAGTCCCTATAATAATATCAATAATGATAATAATAATAATAATAATAATAATAATAAT
>NW_016909955.1:558634-577463 GCF_001483705.2 Eufriesea mexicana
CCCCTGGATTTGGGCAAGTTGTATTCTTCACTTTTGGTGCTATAAATTAAAGAATATAATAATAATGATAATAATAATAATAATATTAATAGCAGTAATAATATTAATATTACTTAATTGTAAAAATAAGTCTACGTTTTGTTCGAATATAGAACGAATTTCACGATTCCATCGCGTGTATCTTTTTAAAAACAAATTATGATTACAGCTTATTGATTATGATTTTGCATTTTTTTATTCGTGCGTCTTTTCACCTCCTTCCTTCGTGAGTACACAATTGCCTAAATATCGCGTTACAAAGATACTGAGTAATAATCCTGGCTTGATACTTTTATTACGTTAGTTATTACGTTTCATGCATTGCGTTGTACATGATTACAAAAGGAGATTTCTTTCTCCCGTTATTGCTTTTGCGTTAATATGCAAATAACATAATTAAATTCCTTAAGCGATACCATATCAATATTTTTGTCTTTTTCCTTTTTCCCCCGCCCTTTAATAAAAGTCGTATTATGCAAGAAACGTAATAATATGTAATACATATATATATTTTTTTTTAAATTAAATTGGACATTAAAATCCAACGCATAAAATACCTAATTAATAATTTCCAGTACCTAAAACTTAATGCTTAAATATTACATCATTTGAATAAGAATGTGATTAGTTGAAACCATTCAAAGCGCATAATTTAAAATAGCTTTTTATATCACGTGTATCTATTTTTGGCCATATAGCAGATCTTTCAGAGAACTAATTAGAAGTTAAGGACGATTCGCAGATTAAAGCGAGTCTCCGGTTTTAGCACAGCAATCATATATTTTTCTTTTTAAAACTATATGATTGCTTGTATAGTGTTAGGAAACCTCGAAAGTCGTTTATTTGCCTATGACTCAAGAATTCTTATTTGTACACGTGAAAATTATTACTTCTAATTCTCGATCATGTACAATTTAAGTCACTGATGTAAGGTATTTGTCACTAAGGACAACTTTCTCTATTGGTTTTTATTAATAAAAAAGTTTCAATTTTATTCACCTTGATCGCAATCCAAAATCCGCGCATATGTTTCAATCACTTATTATTATGTTCAAATTTCATCATTATAGATTTTACCAATGTTGACGTTATATTCCGCTAATATACATGTTATTCAGCACATATTTAATTTACATAAACTCTGCAAGCGCAGCTTACCATCGTCAAATGCACTTTTTAATTTTAGTTTTACTTTTATTCGTGTACGAAATCGCTGCTTATAAGTGTAAGTATATAAGTGTTAATAAGTTGTCAATAAGAAATATTAGAAAATCTGTATTTCACTTATAGTTACCACAAGTTCCTTATATTTCTTGACTGAATTCTTTTTCTATTAGAAAGCAGCAACTGACGAATGGTGCTTTACACCCATATTTTTTTACCGTTCAATGTATGCAATGCATTAACATTAACCTTTCTTCGAACTTTTACTAGAAGATGAATTTGCCTTATCTTCTCATACCTTGACTCGTATCGGCGAATATTTGTTTTTAACTAACATGCCATAGCAAGTGTATTTAATAACATTGTATTTAGGAAACAAAGACGCGGGAATATAGGCCTACTGTTTAATATTATCTTTTACTAAGTGATGATAGTAAATGACTAATTCAAATCATCAAAAGTTTGGCTTTCTCCACATGTATAGCTGCTAATATTATACTTTAAATGCAACTATTAATAATTATGAAAATATGTTTATTCTAAAATCAGCAACGAATTTGATAAATAGAGGATACTGTATTCGTATGAAAAAGTTTAATTTTGAATCAAATATCTGTCGAAAACAAAAATGGTATCATATCGGAACTTACAAAGGAAACAATACTGAATTGAAATTAAAATAGTAATGAGCTATAGATTAATCTCATTGGCACATATAATCATCCCTAATTTTAATTTTGCACATCTAGGCATTTTGCTTGGCAAATAATTTATTAAGCAATGATATTCTATGCACAACGCACATGTACCCAAGATACATTCTACCGCGTTTGGTGACTTAATTATATGCAGTTGGTCCTACTGATGCACTTCTATTACAAATATCATTCCATATATGTAGAAAAATCACCTATATTAAAAAGCACTTTAAATTGTACGGTATCAAAATTTCTATGATACAAGCAAACGGAACATATTAATCTTCTATTAAAATAGTTAAATAATAACCGCCAACACGAGTCTGTTGATTGATTGAACTGTACATTTCCTTTTCTTTTAATCAATGGGTAATGATTCCACGTGCATTTTATTTCAACTAGCGGAATTCAGTAGTTTGGAGAACTATGCATATGTCTTTGCTTGCATGCATTTATACACATATATACGCGCGACAAGGTGTTACGTGCAATTCTGTATGTCTCTGTGTATACATAGTGTGTATGAATATGTGAGCTGTGTGGACGGCGCTACGTACACCACTTTTCGGTCAGTCAACCATTAACATATTAATAGTCGACATTCGTCAGTGTAATTCAGACACCCCTTGTTCCACTGGGACTTTTCAGTTGAACGTGCCTTGCTCACGTCAATATATACCGCTGAATGATCTAAAAAGATGAAGAACAATATTTTTAACCATTTTGAATAAGATGCATTTTTTTGCTTATACTTATAATTGAATTCATAACATAATTCAATACTAAATAAACGTACTTGCATACAGATGTGCTAGAGTTTATCTTGAAATAGGAAGAGATTATTCGTAGCAGCAACAGCTACCACATTCTCAGATGGATGCCAAGCAGTATGTAATATCTTTTTATTGAAATCAAGGCAGTCAACGCTAATTTCATCCTTTTTACGTTTACCACCAGTACACACCTTTGAATAAAGGATTTATATTGAAAAGATATGAACATGCAATAGTAATTTGATAAATGTCTTTGTGTTTGAAAATTTATATTTACCTTACGAGGTTTTAAAAGTGTTTTTGGTTTGGCAATGTCGCGTGCTGCCTCCAATGTGAGATCACGTTTAGTTGTACGATCGAATACTCTGAAGAAATTATTGTATGAACCGGTCATAATAGCGGAATCATTACCACTCCAACAACACTCGAATTTATCAAAGATACAATCATTCTCATACAATGAACATAACTTTGATCTTAGGTATTCATGTACCTGTAATAACGTAACTGGTAAATATATTTTGTGAAATGTACGAAAATTATATTATAATTTTATTATCACATACAGTGTAACATTCAATGGGTTTTGTTTCCATTTGCAAATCCCACACTTTCACACTGAGGTAGTCTCTACTGATCATGTATCTTCCCGAATTACTAAGTTTTACATCACTTATACTTGAAATTATTTCGGAGAAGAAACTTCTATTTGTGGGATCTTCTGGTTCCTCAAAGAGCTTACTATGTTGGTCGCAAAGCGCAGCTGATCTCATGTCACAGAGTCTAATTGTTCCTTTGCTACTACTATATACCAGGACATTACATTCTGCTGGGTGAAATTCCGCAGCAGTTATTACTTCTGTTAGTTCTTCCATATTAGTTGGCTTAATGTCTACTATATCTGTATATCATGTTTAGGAAAACAATCACATTTATTATAAGCTATTTATAAAAAATTATAAGTGTAAAATAAAATTTAGAAAACAAAAGTAGAGCAAATATAAAATAACATAATATAATTAATATTAAAATTATTAATTATAATTAATATTAAAATAATATAAGATAGAAAAAGGATACTAAAACTCTGATCTGTGATCTCAAGGTGCCAAAGATTAATTCTAAGATCATCAGCACTGAGGTATGTCTCCTGATCACTATTGACACTTATACTGTTTATATGATAGGTGTGCGCATTGGCAAATATTCTCCTTGGGGATGCTTCTACCATCAACTCCATTGGCTTTATAGTTGGTACCTAAGTCAATAAAATGAGTATTCAATGTATGATAACCGCAATAGTGAAGTCTCATGATGTTATGTGCATATTTGAACTTCCTGACCATGTTTCTATTGGAAATATTTTTGTTGGAAACACAATAGCATAAAGAAGATTACATATATACACGTGTAGGAACTTAGAACAAAAAGTGTAGAATTTAGATGAATTTATTCTATATTATATCATTAGAATCTCAACAATTAAATGCATTATAAAGTATATGTAATACTTACCCTCAAGGAAGTGATACAAGCAGGATCACGAATTGTACCATTTTCTTCCTTTGTATTATATCCTTCTACTCTTTTATCTCGTTCACTGACTTTCCACAACTTAATTGTTTTATCATTTGTGGAAAGTAAAAAATGTGCAGGATTTTTTCTTTTTAACCACCTAATTTTGTTAATTTTTTCTTCTATCTCTAGTGATTTCAGGTAATCAAATTCAGGTTCATGACTTTGAAAGGTGCTGTACACATTGTATTCACCTCTCCGAGGTATACTGTTTTTACTCTACATAAATATTGTATATTTTAATTATTTTATAATTTATTTTCATTGTGTTCAATGATTATCTTTAGAAATTTTCTAAAAATAGAAAATATCTGGCAATAATCCAATACTAACACATAAATATAATTTTTATTTAAAGGATAAGTTTCTCTTTATTGAAAGTATAAAGATTAACATATTTCAGCATATAAAAATGCTACTAATATAAAAACTTGATAATATTATAAATGTATTTTAACTTACAACAGGGTCTCTCTGAAAAATAACAACCCGACCACCTTTATCTCCTGTTGCAAGGAGATCACCATCATGGTTAAATTCAACACATGAGATTATATCAGCTAGAACAAAACACAATATGAATAACTATAAGTGTACTCCAAAACATATAAAAACGATACACGTTCAGAAATAACTTTGGAAGAAAAGAAATAAAAACGAGGAAATTGGAATACATTATAATACTTTATTTTAAAATTATCATATTTGTGCAATAATCAAATGCAAATTGATGAGATAATATATCGCAGAGAATATGTGTAATTTCTATATAAAACTTACCTTCAGTGACATCGTCTTCTAACGTTCCTTTCACCTGTGAGAAACACCACTGTATGTCACCATTGCCTAAAACATCCATAAAGAGGTTGAGTTAAATATCAGAAGATTCACTTGGAATTATGGTGAATTGAGGCATAGATATAATAAAATTATGAAGTGCACAATGGAAAGCTTTAATTATCAATACAATACAATCACATTTCATATTTACTATTGGACTTGTAACGTGTCCGTATGAAATGTCGTATTATAAAACAAATCGAGACCTTATATTGGTTATTATTTCAATTACATCATGCATCTCGAGTATGAAACAGGTAGATGCACAGTGCTAAAAAGACGCGTAAAAATTTATTTCGCAAACGTACGCGATTTTTTCCAATTTATGGTACGCAGAAAATACGCACGATCAAATGAAAATAATAAATGTGGTATAAATCGATGAGGATAACAAGGATAAAGAAATTGGAAGAAATGTAAAAAATATAGAGAGTCGAGTGTGGAACGTGATAAAATAAACGTGGAGAGACGTGAAACGATAGTCTCAAGAAAAGGGAAAAGATACTTGAAAAAGAACAGACGAATGAAAGAATACACGTAGACTAAGAGAACAAGGAAAAAGCAAAAGAAAACGAAAGAAATGTCGGGGAATAAAGGTAAAAGTAATCCTACTTGAAGTTTCGGCGCAATCCATCGTGCTTCTAGGCCGTCGCCACCGCCGCCGCCGCTGCCGTCGCCGGCGACGGGCGCATTTGGCCCCGCGCACGGCAAGAATCCAGAGAGTGGGTACGGGTGATTATATTTGAGGATGCGGAATTGACGAAGAAGAACGTTGCGTGCACTGCGAGCGCTGCGGATATACCCGTGAACCCGTGATAGTATCTGGGTCAAGGTTCAGGTTGCCGCGGCGCGGCGAGGCGGCCAGCAGGAGCGACGCACTGTTCGGTTCACGACGTGTGGTAGAAATACACGGCGACCACGCAAAGTAAACCGTTACTCACGACGCTTACTTACCGGCCATCTCGCATACGAGACACTACGCGACCAGAGAGCTTCGCACACGAGCTTACTCCCGGTGCGAGGTCCAATACCGTCTACTCGATCAGAGATACGCGCGCGCGGCGCGCCACGCCGGCGACCAGGAATCAGGAGACCTTCACGATTGTTTACCACACTTAGCGCTAACTTTTATCCTGTCACATATTCGTCTATCTAGTCCGCCACTACTATGAACGCGATCACCAACTTTCAATGGCGGAATTCACGAACGCATAACCGCACAACACTACTATGGCGTGACGTCACACCACAGGCAGGTTTCGCTACTTCGACGGTAATCGCCATCTTGATTGCGAAAACCGATTGCACACGAAGTATAACGAAAATTACCGAACGTGACCGACTAAACAGCGCCATCTATGCCGCGCAAAATTCAAATTAGATTTTAAAAAATCCTCTACCATTACGTTTCCTTCAGTAATTGATTCAAAATTGAATTCAATTTGCAAATAAAGTGTCTTTTAACAGTATTATATATAGATATAAGAATATAACAATGAAGATTATCTGATTCGAGTTAAACTATTAAACAGTCGCATTATAAAAGAGATTACCTAAAAGTTTTTACAACATCTCGTGTAATTCTTCTAAAGAGGACAACATAGGAACGTTTCGAGAGAAATGAGCAAAATTCTTGGTTGTGCAAAAGTCTGCCATGAACCGATCCATTTTTAGCAAAATCAGAGTAGCTTTTGATACATAAAGATTTCCCATGCTATATTCCAGCTCCAATGATAGAAACTCAACGAACTCTGAGCATACAGGTCATATGCTTTCAGTTCTAAAATACGTAATACATTTTGGATGCATCCAAAAGTGGAGAATCGATTGCAGTTTACTTTGAGAGATCTACGTCGATATACGTATTCTAAAGACGCTCTAAACTTTCGATTTGTATAGAATATTAATACACTTTGCCGACACAGTAGATTACCAAACATCGATGAAAACATTAAATTGGGTCAAAATTAAGCGTTGCCTTCTTATTTGTTAATTTGTAATTAATTAGGACTTCGTCAGAAGAATATAAATTATATTGGACAATGATTCATTACTGGCACAACGATGTTGGTTTGTCCGCCATGTTGCAAATTTACAAGTCCGCGTAAAGTATTATACGTTTTCTACTTTGCTCGAAAATTTGTAATTCAAAGTTGAGATTATGGTCGTGCAGACAAACAAGAGGAAACTTTGGACGTTACTTCGAATCTGTTACTTTAAAATGTAGAATTTAAATTCATATCGCGATATATTTTCAATACGAGAAGTTACACAATTTTGGTTTAAAAATTCAATTGCTATTAACGATGATAGACGTATCGGCTAGAAGAATCAGTCTGTCCTTCGCTGTGTCAATAAATGATCGATTTTCATATTATTCATCGGTTGGAGCAATTCACCAAGGCTCGAATAGATTAAACTAACAAACGAAGAACGGTGTTTTTCTACGACACGAACGTACACGAATGAAATAACTGTCTCGAACTGGTACGAAAGTGCATGAGCTCGTACGACACACGAAACTCTCGTTGTCGAACGTGTTAGAGGGAGGATGTTAATAAGGTTGTAACGAGCTCTAACAAGCATGTAGAGTTGGTGCAACGTTTACATGAACACGATATTTACCGTGGAACAAGTGCAAGTGTTTTCGAAAAAGCACAGACCGACGAAAAAGGAGACATCGCGTGTTCCTGCGGGCCAAAGGTTCTCCGATACTTTTAACGTTTGGCATTGTAAATTTTTCCCGAAATTCATAAGCTTCTATTGTGCGATAAGCTCACGCTCGAATGCGTTAAAGATTCGCTCGTGTACGATGTAGATGCTGGTCGCAGACCTCCTACAGCGAGTTCGCCTTTAAACTCAGATGCTTCGAATTTTTTCCACATCCATGGAAAATCGATCGAACCGTTTGTGTGGCCAACATCGTCGAAGTTTCATGCACTCTTTTTATTTCTCCGAAACAGAGCGTTGCACTAACAGCCGGTTCAACGTGCGGGTTTCGAAAACCGTAACTGTACTGGTTACAAATTTTTTTGTCTACTCACGCACATAATACCCGTGATCGTTACAGTTTATGGTCTCGCCGTTCGTCATTGTTTCTTGAACATTGATCTTGTTTAAAGCGATGCTAAACCGTTTGGTCCTGGTACGACTACGCGAATTCATTCTCGACGATGTCCCTTGCAAAACCGTTTTCTTGTTCGATGTTGGCTACGATTGCCGCGACATACTGTTATTGCTAGGTGACATCGGGTCCCGACGAGTTTACCAACTGACCGCTAAATGTAAACGATGCTCGGATCGGTTCATATCGATGTAACTGTGTGCGACTAACGATTGTCGGCGGTGGAACCCGAATAACGTTCGCACTTGTTACGAAGACATTTGTTGCGAAGTTTCCAATGTCTCTTGTAAATTTCGTATCCCATAGTTCGATCGTATGATCGCAAATAATTTACACGGCCGTATATCATCTCTTTTCCACCGTACTCTTAGAATGTATCGAAACGCAGCTCGGCAGTAATGGCAACCCGTTCTATCTCTCGGTAGGATAGGTAACAAAGTTTAGGTGCTACTAGACCATTTATTCGCGATTATAAAACATTTAAAATGCATCCGAGAGACGAATGTCTATTCGCAGATGCTTAAACAAGTACGAAAATCTTGCCGACATGTCGTGGCAAGTAAAAATTTACTCCTCGTGGAGATAGGTTTTTCCATAGTGTCCTGTCCGTTGGATTGTTGGAGGAAAAATAACCCGTCTCATAACCGTCAAGCATTTTGAGATTCGGGGGATTAATAAAGCGTAATAAAGAAGAGGGAGAGAAAGGGAGGAAGAGAGTAGAGGGCGAAAAAAAGAAGGAAAAATAAAACTCACCGACTCTCTTGTTCACGGCGGTATTGATCATGGAACCAAGCTTGGTGAGGCTAGACTGCCTCATGATGTTGGAGGGGCTCTTCATCCGTTTTGACGGTGGTACCGGAAGCGGTGCGGTCTTGGACCTTGCCAGGATAGCGCCGTTCCGGCAGTTTCCGTTTGGACTGGAGCCGGGGGGCCGCTGGGGCGGAGCCCCCCATAGACCCACCACCCCTGCGTGACGCGTGGTGGTATTTCGCGAATTTCAACCCTTTTCCACCTGTTAACCACGCTATTATCTTTAATCTCAACCTCCACTTTGCCTCAACGTCACTGAAACAGTACAATAGTCGTTCAGACGATTACTTTTTCATTTAGATTTTCGCAACGCTACTCACGTTCGGTTATTTAATTCGAATGGCAGATTTTTCCTTCCCGACCCGACACTTTCACCCGTCGTGTCGGCTGTATCGTCTCTCGTGAAAATGCAGCTTACGGTGCTGTGCAGTATTTACAGAATCCGGAAGGAGTTTGCGGGTGTTCACGTGGAGGTCGGTCTTTGTACGCGCCGGCTTTTAATCTCGATTTAAGTGCGGTATCACGTAAGCACGGAGGGTGCGAAACGAGAGTGCCAACGGGGCCAATTGAAAGACGCGTGCGTGAATGCGTCCCTCTTCGGTGTAGGTATACCGTTGAGAGAGTGCCGTCTGACGTGCAAATGCGTAAATATTATCGGAGGACCGGTGAAAAGAAAGAAAAGAAGGCAACAGGTAGCCGAACGTGAGTAAACTCATTCGAGTGGTACCAGGAAGGGGTGCGCGAACGCGAATGCGCAAGGGTAGAAATAGTACTTTCGCCTAAGTCTCCGTGTCTTCGGACTATGTCGGATTCTTTTTCTCGCTGATCACGGACTTTGCAATTTCATTTAATAATCCCGTGACGTTTGCGACACCGACACCGACACCGACACCGACGCCAGACGTAGGCGTGAAGAGGAAACGCAAAGAATGCGCGTAAATAGGCGCGTAAATAGGCGCGTAACCGATGCGAAGATCTGAAACGCAAATGCGACCTTATCCGAAAGATCGCAAGCGTAGGTACGCCAAGAGACGAGCTCGTGCGCGTTCTCGAAATCGAGGGCGAACTATGATAGACCCGGATAAACGACGCGCTACTAACCTTCGTGTTGCGCCGTTCAGATTACTATTATACCGATCTCCTCTATCAGGCTCCTACGTCACGCAGCCTATTAATTCGACGAAATCGACGAACGACCTCTCGTGCTGACCTGATGGCGGATGGAAATTGAAATTTGATTAACTCCACCGCTGGTTTACCTCGCGTCAAACTTGCACAGACCTCCGGACACCTCCGCAACCGAGGATGTTACTGGTCATTTGCTATGTCAATAAGAGAAATGTAACACAAAATCGTATGTAAGACACAAGTGTCGACCGTATAAGCTACAGAGTAATCGGATTACGTTCTACGAAGCTGGTACACTCGATTATTGACAGTATTGGTTGTACCTGTACACATATTTACCGTGCCTTAAGCTCGTACCATGAGTTTATTCACGTGGCTGTAGCATTTGCCGTAAGATAAAGTCTCAGTTCGGGGCGATGACGTACGCGTGTGTGCAGATTCGAAGGTAATACCTTTGTTTTTCACCAACAGATTCTTCGTTGATCAGACAATCAGTTGCACGTTGCAGTTAAACACTCGGAATACTACTCCACCGCGTCCTGATTTTCGTCTTCCTGATCCTTGACACACGAAAATTTACACCGATAGAAATATCGTCCGAGTGAAAAGTGCACTAAAAATACGCTCTATCCAGAAGTACTGTCTGTGTACTCGGACGAACACGGCAGAATTAATGTACCTTCAGGAATGGAGCAAGGTTAAATCTTTACCGCTAATCGCTACTGCCGGTTAATCTTGCAATTTAAACGCGTTTAAGGTCGTCGAGCTAATCTGCGAATGGAAGAAATTCTCATAGTAAACGATCTTCCCCTAACTTTTCTAGAATACCCGACGCGATAACGATTGTTCGAATGGAAAATGAAAAACTACCCTTAACTCTGCGTAGGAACGCTCATATATCCGAGATGTTAGGAAAGAAACTAAAAGTCGTTGGACTTGCTTACAAGGGAGATACGATTTTTTCCCGAGCACGCGACAACTTTCTTTTAACATGGCTGGAAAAACGTTTCGCGACTATGGATTTGCGAGGACGAGCAGGGAGGGTGACTCCAGACGGGTGGTAGTTTGTTAAACTGGCGAACTGTGCATGCCAGTGGCAGGAGATCCCTGGCGTCTAGCCAGAGAATTTTCCGACTGCTTCTTAAGCTCGAAATTCATTCCTTTTGCGTACGAACTTCATACCACGAACACGCAACATCCCCAAGTTCGACATACCCGGCCAGGGTGGTTGTGTCTTCTAATAGAGAGTAACGGTCGAACTCGGACGCATAGTAACAGCTTCAGGAAAACACGCGAACGTGCAAATTTTTAATCGAAATTCTCCGAATACGTCGAACTCGTCTTTTATCGATAGCTCTGCTCGATTTACGGCTAAACTTTATTCTATCGTGATATTCCGTCCGTACAATCACGAGTCAACGAAGAAATATCGTTGAGAATTTTGCAAGGAAGTTTCGCGAAATAAGGTGTGCAATTTTATTATTGCGATTGAAACACGAAGTAGGCGTACGGATGATTTGGGTATTATAAAACGATGGATCTATTCGTATTTTCCTTCGACTCGATGATTTCCTCGCAAGGAAAAATGACTATGTCCATGACACTCTAACGACGCGAGAGATGTTTCCTTTTATTTCTGTGTTTCGCTATTTTATTCGGATAATAAGTTGACGGAAGTTTGTAAAGAAAGTTGAAAAGAAGAGGTCAAGTTCTCAAAGCGAGAGCACTAAACTGACAACGGTCTATTTAATTCTCAGCATCCGAATTAAATGAATTGCTGCAGAGAGCACGCGAGAAAAGCCCCTTTAATTAGACTCATTATTCGCGTTGCAGAAATTGAAGAAACGTCTTCACGTTTCTCTTTGCTGCGTTCGATGAGAATCAATTTTCCCGTATTACTTTATCGACGACTAAAAAAGCAATTTAACAGTGGTGCAATAATTGCAGCACGACAGTCGAACGATGATATAACATCGATGAAATGACGAAATTCTGAGGATATCGTGTTTAACCGGAGCTTTAAGCCACTTTTAATCTTTTGTTCTCTTAACTCTTGATTAAAAATCCTCGTCAAAGAAGAACGAGAACGAGAGCGATGACAATAATGACGACAGCGCGACAGATGAGAACATGGAGACGAGCGACTATAAAAGTTCCTCAGCTTTGCTCTTCAATTTGTCGCTGTGAAATAGTCTGAAATCATTTTCGGGTCTTTTCAATTTTTCATTCTTTATCCGCCGTTTCTGTCGACCCGCTGACCCGGCTTAATATTCCATAGATGTTTATTAATTGTTCCGTTGATGGAACGCGGTCCGATTAAACTCGTCACTTTTAGGGATCAAACTAAAGATCACTAAAGACATTGGAACAGTCTGTTCGGATCACTCGAGCGTGACAAAACGAATTGCTCTTTTTCAAAGCTGGAAAGCAGGCGCGATCGATAATCGTGCACGCGGAGAATTTAAGCTTTCACTTGGCACCTTTAATTATTATACTGCGAGAAGTGGTAATCCAAATATCGTTAAACGTTTAGTCGAGCCGACATGACGCATTGTTTCGCGCGAGCATTATCGCAAGCCAGAGGCAGGTCATTGCGAGGCAATACCAGTACCTTTGGTATCTCGTCTTTGTTTCCAAAGAAATCGTCATGCCCGTATCAACGGGGTTACCTCATCGACATTATTATTCTTATCGGGTCCCTCGTGTACGTCCTTGTGGCCTTCAAAAGGGGCAGACCCCGAGAAAGCGAAGGCTACTGGACTATAATCTTTTCTTACGACCCACTGCATGGGGTATACGTACGCGTGGCTCGCCGGCAATTTTCATTTAGCAAACCACCAACGGGAATGCCACGATGCACATCCATCTCGCATTCGAGTCAATTTTCCCTTTTTCGCCTAACCGTAACGACGCTGCCGACGAAGCGTTGATGTTTCGTTTCATTTTCTATGACATTTAATATCGCAACGCTACGGGGAATGCAATGGTCACGTTGCATCGCGGAGAAACATGCACATATTAAAAAATAACGGGGATAGAAAAGGAACCCCGAGGCCAACAGACATGAACGTCCTTCTAGAATAGTAGGTCAACGCTCAATGTTAAAGGGATCATAAAAGTGTACCAGTAGGCCATCCCGATGAATCCGTACTACGGAGGTGCGGGTTTTTGTAGGTTTTCAACAGGCACACACGGTTCCACGCGTATTCCGGAAGTCAGTAACTACAGCATCGACCAGGCTACGATTCGTCTGTCGATGAAGCTAGGAAACAATGTTCAAAGATGCAAGGGTAGAAGCATCGTCACCACCGTTAATAACGCACTATCAACCTAGCTACGACCTTTCGGTCTTAATTAGCGTGCAGCTTCGACGGGGACAGATTTGGACAGTGCACGCGAATGGCAACCGAATCGTGATGAGACTACGAATTGCAATTATGCCTGTATTAACTGGCGATTTACATAACCGCAACTAAGTTAGGAAGTTAGGCTTGACTTTTTTTAATCGGATTCGATCGGGCTGCACGCGCAGCAGCGGACATAATATTCTTACGCAAATATTATTATACCGAATATCGAACGTACGAGAAGGCATTATCACGGGTCGTGAAAGCATAATGCAACGGGGTGCATAATCGCAGTCACTTCAACTATCGACACGGTATCAAACGTGTTTCCGCGCCGCTTCGGGTCGAAGTTTCACTGTTTCTCACTCGTTAGCTCTCGAGTTGTCGCAACAGTTCGTAACAACCTCTTGATACGCGACAAAGTTAAATTGAGAACGGATAAGTGTATGCGAACGACTGGGATGAAGCGGGTTATTCAATTGTCGGAAATCCACGACAGAATGAGACCCCGTACCGTGCGAACGCGATCTTTCAAAGCGGGAATGCACGTACATCGTCGTTTCCAACGGTCACACGTTATCCGTCAGTGGTCACTCGTAGCAAACGCGAGGACACGACCGAAAAGGTGCCTCTCACCTTTCTACGGTTATCGCGAAAAGTAAACCGATGCCTCCCCTGTCACTCTTCGGGACTAATTTGCGGCTGATCGTGAATTCGATGGCAGAGTTTGCCAATTAATAAGCGTCTATCCGAAGAACGAGTCCGTCTTCGGGTAGCCCGATTTCAACTCTGTCGGAGGAAAGAAAAAATGCCAGCGAAGAAGACTCGTGAGTTCGAGATGGTCGCGGAACGACCAAGCCGTCTGTGTGGGTGGCTTTTATTTTTCGGCTGACGCTTGTAAGTGGTTATAGCTAGCCTTTATATACACACGGGGATGAGCTTCAGCGCTGTCAGCGAAGTAAGAGGCCCGACGCTGCTGCCAGTTGCTCTACAAGCCGGTGGCCTAGATAATTCGAGTGGTAGGTCTTGTACTACTGTACTCGAGTACCGTCTGCTCGTTTCTGTAACCGTGGTATAAATATTCCGTAACGGTTCCCAAAATTTTCATACCGATCTTTCTCCGCTGCGAGAAGAGGGACGGGCAACGATAACAGGCTCGCCGATTAGAAATCACATCCAAGTACCACGTACCGCGTACTTCCCTCGCTTTCGACGATCCCCAAGGCACGTTTAGTATTTTCAAAATTTCTTCTCTCGTAATTGCCACGGATCGCTGAATTTCTTTACACGTCTGCTATTCATTGGACACGAGATGAACTAAAAACGGGAAGGAACCTTTAACGTGACAACAAAATTGAACACACAGGTGTCATTGTACAACGTGCACTCTTTGACACTGTCAACGAACTAATTGTAAGGGAATTAGTCTACTGCCAATTACCGTGCACGCTGCTGACCCAGATACTTCAAGTAGTGTACGCAGGTACACAACTCGCGTCGCACGACATGGATTAAATTAGCAAAAAAAAAGGAGAGAAAAAAGGAAAGAGAAAAGGGAGGAAGCTTTCGTCTTCATGCTAAACTAAAAGTACCTAGTAATTTCGAAAATTCCTGACTTCTCGTGCGCAACCACCCTTAACAACGATACAGGCCCTTTGATTAATAACATTTTACAAAGTAAAGACGATCGAGTGCGTCGTTCGGCTCGCTGTTCGGATACTTCGGCAAAAATAAAAATGCAGAAAAAAAGAAAAAAGAACAGAAGAAGGTTTCGTAGCGGCAATAATTCTCAAGTGCAACATTTTGCGCGTTAACGACGCGCACCGTATCGGGGATAATATTTTAGAAAAGCGGAGAACAGAGGAGCAGCGTTTGTGGCTGCCTACGGAGGATGCACATCACCGAGGCATTTTCGTGCATACGATGATCATCGGCCCGTTAATGATCTCGGAAAGGCCAGAAATTTGCCACGGTTAGACGATTTTGACGATGACTGCGAGCGTACGTGTGCTGTGATTATGGAAGTTTCCGGGCAAGTAATGATAAATCGTAAATGGCGTAAAATCGCTAACATTTAATCGATAGCAGTTTTCGAGTAACAAATACATCGTATTTATGCTTTTAAAATTATTCGTAACACAAGTTCATACTATTATCACGCAAGTTTAAAATATTACCAAAAAATGGCAACCCAAAAGCAGATATTACTTATTTCCCTACTCATTAAATTGACAGGAATGTAAAATTTCGATAAAATTAGCACAATATATATTATCGCGTTAAAATAAGGGATCACGTGCAATTTGATAGCTTTGTCCCGTTATATTTGCAATTTTATTAGATTTATAAACCAATTTCGTGATATTCGTATATCGCTTTAAATCTCAGTTTTTAGCCTATTTGGTTTTAATCCCAACAACGAAATCGTTGTGCTCGTATCTTGAGGGAGCCGTAAAATTTTTCCAGTGGGTAACAGAAAAATAAATTGCGTAAGCAAAATTGTATTTCACATACGGTGGAACAATAAAAAAGGGACCGGGAGAAAAGTTAAGCTTCGATATTCGAGGTGTCGTTTCGATGTATCTCGTTTTGTTCCCGAGTCTCGAACGATCTCCCCAGACGCGCGATACGTGTATTTAATTTCGGGGTTACAATTTAAATTCTGTCAACGACAGGTATTTTCCGGACCGAAGCAGGGGATGTAGCCGCGATCTAAAACTTCAATCTGTGCCCATCTCAAAAACTTTTCCACGGTGTGTTCGACGCTGTACAAATTAGTTGGCGAGAACTTGGTGTATCTTGGAAATAGTTTAATCGTTGCTGAATTCGAGCGGATGAAGAAAAGCCGCCAGCGGGATCGACCAATTTACCCGGCAGAGAATTCGATAACGGCATTCTTCTCTTTGAATCGGGAAAATCAGGGAAACGTTTCACGTCTCACGAACACCTCTGCATCCCCGTTCACGATCTTTCTTAAGCCTCGGCAATTTCCGGTTCGCTGACCCGAACACTCGAGATTTCCGTTTTAAATCCAAACGCAACATTCCCAGCCTAAAAACAATCTGCGCCCGTTGTGCTGTCACTTATGCTCGGTATCCCGCTGAGAAATCGGCTAATGACATCGCTTCTTTGGAAGAACAATAAGGAATAATATAGCACGTAGGTATCTGGTCGAGACGAGAAAAATTGGAGAAAGTCGTAACGACGCGGAAACGAAGCGGTATCTTTATCGCGTTGTTAAACGCGGTGGTAACAAAGGATTTAGCGATTCCGATCTCGTCCCGATCGGAAAGGATGGTGCGGTCGGGGAACCTGTGGCGAACGTAACGCGATTGCGGAAGGATCGACTGAAAAAGAACGGAGCGGGGCGAAATAACAGGTGGGTCGTAAGCAGAAGTAAGGATGTCGAAACATCTGGCCACTGGATAACGAAGTGATTAGCGTGCAGCCCGACGACCAAGGCAAGAGTCCGTTGTCAGCAGCTGACGTTATATAGCGATGGCGCAGGTATCTAGGAGCTAGTCTTGAGATCGAGGGTTGATAGAACTTTTGCGAGCTTTCCACGGATTTCTAGTGGCCTGCCGTCTGAAGGTGTGTCTATCTTCAGCCTACCGTACTACGCGCCAACTCGCCTTCGACATCGAGATAGAACCAGCTCAGACAGAGAGGGAGAGAAAGAGAGAGAGGACCTTTCGGATCAATAGGTCGTGGCTTTATTGACTCGCGAAACTGCGTGCTAAAGAAACGCAACGCTGCTTGCACCGTTAATGCACGGTGCTTGCAATTATCTTGCACTTCGAACGGGCATCCTTGTTCCATTTATTTGCTTTTATTAACTGGTCGTAACAAAATTGCCAGTTCAAACGTGCTACCCTTTCAGTCCCTTTCCCGACATTTCTGCTTCAGCTAATTGCTAGGCCATTTAGGAAAACGCGATATTCGCGATACGCGCGACAATCGAGAAGTTCTCGAACAGAGCTTTCATATATCGCGACGCTCGGCGCATTAGCGAGAGCCCGCCACCCTGGCCGGCTTTGATAAATCCGATTTTGTCAAGGGTCTATGGTTTAATTTAAATTTCATAAGCTTTTCTGTTTTCGTTTCGTCGAGCGTTTCATCCGGGGCCCGGTTTGCGCGATGCCAGCAATAGAAAACAATAGTTGGCCACTGGCGGAAAAAGGATACGACGACAACAATGGCAGTGCGTTAAATGAAAGAAAGATATTCCAATTTTTTCCCCGTATATTGAACTTGCCTGGGCTGCAATAAGCTCGCAGACTGCCGTCTAGTCTACTCGTTTTTATTTTCACCGACCGTGACGTGTTCTCGCTATCTACCGTCACGCGAGATTTTAACGGAAAGCACTTTCGCGCGTCGAGATCGGTATAAACGCGTATATAAACTCGAATGCCCGTTGACGAAGCGAATAGAGCTATTTACAACGAAACCTTCTCGTCTAAGGTGCACGTCACGTAGCCGAGCGATTTAGTTGGAAATAAACGTAGAAGCATTGCACTCACAAAGAACATTCGCCGTCCTCCGTCGATTTGTCACAGTCCTGTTCATCTTTGATAAGCGGTTGAAACTGGCTTTCAATGATTGCACTAAAAGGCAGCGTAAATTGTGCAATTGCTCTATTACGCGACACTCGAACACTACGTGAAACTCAACACGTACATGTTAAATATTAACTACCATTAACTCGACCAACTTCGACGAATGCACGGCTATTTTTCTCCGAGCACGGTCTATAGATGAAATAATGAAGTCTGCTCGCAGCGAACAGACAGCAGGTTTCACGGCGATGAATTCATAGGCGAAACCAGACCAAAGGCGCAAACATCGTTAAAGCGCGATTACCAAAGAGGACATTCACGCCATCGATTTATGCTTTCGGGGGTGTGCAATTAGGAGAGTCGGGATGCGACGAAAAAGAATATTCTCTTTAACCCGAGCCTCTCTCTATCTCTCTCTCTCTCTCTCGTTCCTTTTTATATCATCTAGCACGACGAATTACACGTAAACGGGCCGGGACGCGGGTATCTCGAACGCTGCCGTCTTCGTCGACGTCGTGTCGTTTCCATAGTAATATCTCCGGGACCGTCGGCTCCTCCATGTCGGAGCTTTTGCAACCAGGTCGCCTTTGAGGTAATGCATCTCCTTCCCCGTGGAAAGTGCGTTCGATGAGGGTAAACTGTCTGAAAGTGTGCGCTCATATCGAAATCGACCGCTGACTCGATCAGTAGGTCAAGGAGAGCATCGGATACATTCGGAATTCGATTTGGATTTACGAGCCGATTGGCCATACCGACGGATAGAAACGCGCGAGCG
>NW_016909955.1:578261-620133 GCF_001483705.2 Eufriesea mexicana
AATTCGATTTGGATTTACGAGCCGATTGGCCATACCGACGGATAGAAACTCGCTAGCGTCGTGACGAAAATAATTGCGACTTTCATTGATGGAAGAACGATCCTATACCCTTCCGCGGTACTTCACAGGCTTCCTACGTTTTCCAATTAACGAGTCAACCTTTGATTTACCGCCGAGAGTGTCCGAAATCGATCGAGGGGCAAACTCGACGAGCATCGGCGTTCGTAATCCGGTTGCTAGACGAAAAATTAACTATGGACGGAAATAACGGCGCAGATAATATTTTCATTCGAAAAGAGTAGCTCGTATAACGCGAGGCGCGTGCTCCTGCATAAATTTCACCCCGATGATCACGCGTCCCCAGCGTAGCGTCGACCGTTTCGACAACTTACTCTTTCCTCAACGAGAAATTGCTACCCCGCGCGACCGAGCAGGCTGAGAGCGCGGCGTTTATCGGGACGGAAGGAGTAAAAATTAGAAAAATTATACGTAGGTTACGGACAGCGTATTTAGAGCTTATTACGAAATAGCGTGTACGGCTTATCGGAAACAAGGACTCACGGTCCAGCCCGTATTTACCGCGAATAGAGCGGAAATGAAAACAGCGGATCGTGTTTAGATTATCAAAGCTCGAAATTGAAAACACGTGGCCTTAAACGTAAGGTAAACGCGTCTCGTGCGCGAGGACGAGAGCCTGCCCGGAGACCTGTCCTACCGTTTCCTGCGATCGCAATTGCCAATAGCCAGCACGTGCTATGATTCTAGGGTTACGATTAATGAAGACTTCGAAGAACGATCGCAAGGCTAACTATGCGTAGATTTAGAAGTGACACAATCGGAATTTGTACGAAGCAATTGGAACCAAGGCCCTGCCTGCCTACCGAGACAGTCTCAAATCGTTTAGAAGCGTTTGTCGGTCACCGGGGGAATTGAAAAGTTTGTATTCCGTGGCGCGAGCTACGATAATGTTTCGCGAATGCACAATATTTGCATGTAGCTCGCAAAACGCATGCGAAATACGAGCGAGGGAAACAACGCGTAGGAATAACAAGCAGACGCATTCATCCTGGAACTTTAAAAATGAACCTTTCCTCTTCCAGTCCTGCCCGGCGGTAGTATTAAATTGTTCCTATTTATTCGATGAACTAGCGTGGTCTTTTATTCCATACGCAATATCGCGCGGAAATACGTGACGGTACTGAAACGTTCGCGTTCATTTTTCACCGGCGTTCCGAAGCTTCTTCTGACCGCTTGTTTGCGTTGCCTGTCGTTGCTTGGAATACATTAATTTCGTCCGGCAAGTACCTTCTCTACCGCCGCCATTTTACGACCCGACCTTTACGAATGCGCGACCGTTCGCCGAGAATTTTTCTAAAGCTCGATAGATCCTCGGCAGACGTTCCTGTATATCCTGGCGAAAGTGCAAAGCTGTTTAATTGCGCTTTACGAGCCATTACTCGCGCGCTACCGTACAATACGGATGGTCGTTCGGAGACATAATCGTCAAACTAAATAAGACGTTTATACGCGCGAGTTATGTTACGTAAATTCGAAAGGTCGCTCAGGATAGAAACGTACGTTTGACGTACACGAAAATGAATTCCTTTTTCTCTCTTCGAGAAAGAAGGGGACCTTGATGAACTTCCGGTCCACTTGGTCCAGGTATGGGAGAAGGGAAACCCGCGGAGAAATTTCCGGAATATAATGACGCAGAAAGGATAGAGTTTACGAAACACAAACGAAGTTACTTAGGGAATTGGGGAAGAAACCCGAGGTTCATGCATAATATATCCGATCCGGGATACAACGGTGATGCGTCTGCGTCCAACGAAATGTTGGGATCGTAAACAAGCGGGCATGTTCAACACGGGAGAAACATACAAAAGCCAGAGACAAAGCGACGTTCCGTAGGAACTCAATGAAAACCCGAGCTCTGCACGATGCACGTGCGCTCATCTAGGTGCAACCGTTGTACTAAGGTATCGCAAAAAAAAAAAAAAAAGGAGAAAAAAGAAAAAGAACGTCGTTGCCCACACTCTCGTTACAGTCTACAAACGAAGGCTTTTACGCCTAATACCTCGCTACTCCTTCTCTTTCCTTTCTCTACCATTTTTCCTTTCTCCATTCCGTTCCTATCCCTCTTCTCTCCAGGCTCGTGAATCCGTACACGCTTTGCATTTGCGCGATTCCTCTCGTGCTTCGTTCATCCGCTCCCAAATGGGTCGATAATCCTTGAGTCGCGAGAGGAGAGAAACGATACGATGAAAAGATCTTTTCCAGCATTTCCCGTACGAATTAGTTTCCCCGGGGAAGAACTATACAGCGAGAGGAATTAGCGTAGATTAGCGGGCACCGTAAATTCGCCACTGCTTCGGCAAATTTCGGCCAATTGAACCGACGGAATAATTTTCGGCCATGCTACCACTACTACTCTCACGACCACTTGTTGTCGTAATCAATCTTCTTTTTTCGCCTTCGTTAAGCGGCGTATTTATTCCCTCGACGCTTTCTTTTCTCCAATGGACCGTCCTTGTCTCCTTGGCACACCGTCCTTGGCCAATGCAAAGGAAAAAAGCTCGCCGAATTTTTGCGTGTTTCGAATCGGAACGAGATTGAACCGCGTTCTCCGACTGTCACGAAACAGGTCACCGACAGGAAACATTTGGAAAATAACTGGATTTGGAGATAATCGCGGAAAATATCCCTCCTGTGCTCTCTACGCGTACCTTTTCCCTCCCAGCATCGAGACGGGGAAATAAAGCTGCGTTTTCTCTCGATTTACGAGGGTGTACAGGCCTCTTCCGGTAGCTCGAATCAACGAAAACACGAGGATTTCGATTATCAGCGGATTTTCGCATTAGCGATCGTATCTCGGACGTTCCTTTCGCAAAAGACACAACGTAGCATCTATTTTCCCTTTCTCGGCCTCTGTCTCGTGGAAACGGATCGAAGCTTCTCGGCGCCGGCGACCGGTGCTTCGTCGCGGAGGAAAATATCGTGAAAATTTCGCGCGTCTCCGAGTTTCAACGATCCGTAAATTCGTTTCATTGTGACGGCCCTTATCGCGAGAATTATGCCGGTGGCGCACGCATTGTTCGGCCCCTCGGTCCCTGCCTTATATTCTTCGTTTTCGCCGTGATAATTACTATCCTGCCAGCCCGATCTAGGCGCTCGAAACTTTCCAGTCGATACGTCGCGTTGAAATTTCAATCCTCCGTCCTAATTGTACCGAAAATAATTATCCCGACGATACGACAGCAGCGGAGAATATCCCGCGAGAAGATGGTGGACATCCGTTCGGCACGGAAAGAAAGCTCACCTGGCGCGTCTCAAGGGAGCGAGTTTACATAAATGCAAAGAAATTTTCCCGCTTAAGCTGAAATCTCCCTCCCCGTTCCTTTTTATCGCGTACACTTTCTCTAGGTTTACGAGGATGCGGGTCGCGCGAAATTCACGGTTGAAGTTTTCGTGGAAAAATTCAACGTAGCCCGCGCGAACGTGCAAGTATCGCGAATGGTAACACCGGTATGTGACGAGATAAGCCGGGTACCAGACTCTGGACGTGTCTCGTAGCGTTTTGCATCCGAACGCGAGTAAGGACAGGCCGATTTGCATAGCGATTATCGGTAAACGGCGTTATTTATTGCGACCCGGTATCTATGTATACGCGTACGTCACGTAGGTACATGTCAGCTAAGAGATGCATTAGAGTAAAGCGTACTCGAGAACCGGCCGAGAGGTTGCCCGAAAATAGAGAACGCTCGGTTATTTCGGGCTATGTTGTTTCAAGGTGAAAGGCCGGCTTCGCGAGTATATTCCTTGCTCTCTTTCCTGGAGCACATGCACTCCGGTTCGCCTTGCATCGCCCTCACCCTCGCCTTCGCTCATGCCCTCGTTCGCCACTCTCGCTCGGTCATTTGTCAATGAACAAATAAATCGAAATAAATATCGCCTTTTCCTCCCAACCCCTTCTGTAGGCTCGCTCTCTCGTAATCGGGCGTGGGGCGCCGACACCCCGACTTCGGAAGCCATCGCAAGATCACCCTATTCGTGGCAGCGTCCATGGCGGATTCACGAACCAATCGGCGTAATTGCGTAATGCTCGAGTGACGCGATCGTCGTTTCGTTCAACCCTTGTTCGCTGGGTCCAGGTCGCGCAGCTCGATCGCGTTGTAAAACGAGAACTAATTTCGTTCGACAAGATCGATCGGAACGCGTGGTTGATCGGGACGAGAACCGGTGTTCCGCGAGGGAAGGAACAGCGAGTGTCGGCGAAGGTGCGACAAATTACGGATAGATGCAAATCGATGTCACGGCTAGTAACGAAGAAAAAATGACGCGGATCGAAGAGGAAGGAGCGGACTAAAAAGAATTACGAATGAAAGTACTCGAAGGACGCGATAGCTGAGGCAAGGGAGACGGAAAAGCTGTTATCGGCGATGGACTCGGATCGAATTCTATTAACGTTGTAATCCGTTAAGGGCGTCCAGAAGCGTCGTATAAATTTAGGAAAGTTCAAAGGTGCAGAGTTAACGGGAATTCGATTACATTCGCGCAAACCGTATATACGCCAGGCGAATTTTCATCGAACCGCGACAAGCTCTCGGACTGTTGACTCTTTCGTTGCTGCGTACTGTATCTATCTAATAACCGATCGGTATCCCGTTAACTCCGCACTGCAAACGAATAAATCAGCAATAATCGAGAATGAATAACTGGTCCGTTACGAGGTTAAGCGAACACGCGTTAACGCTATTAGAAGACTCGATGGAAATACGCGTGCAAGCGTATTTCCGTATGGAACATTCATACGAGAAACTCGCGGAGTCGCGAGCGGACGCAGAAGAGGCTCGTGTAACGCTTATAGAAAGCGACTCCCGTTTTCCAACTTCCCACGTGCCGACCCATTTATCGTCGACTCAATGGAGAATCGAACGAATTCTGCGTCGGAGGAGATGAACGAGGGTACGAGCCGTGAAACCGCGGTGCGATTAGCGAACGCTTCGATTAGCGAGAACTGTGGGCGCGCTGCCGAGGAACGACGCGTGCACCAAGGGACTTTCGTCGCTCGAATCGCGAAATCCCAGTTTCCCCTCGATCCACGGCGTCGATATTTTCTCACTATGTCACGGGGACAATGTACCTCTCGAACGAAGATGAAACGATTGTTCTCCGGTAGCTCGGTGTCTGCGAGACAATCGCTGAAACGGATGAATTCCTTCGAAAAAATAGGTTCCCTCTGATAAGATCTCTCGAGTCGACGAACGTTCAGCTAATAAGACTCTTTGTGCCATAACCGTGGACGAACGGAGTTATCGAGGTTCGTGGGAAAAGGACACGACGCGGAGGAGAAGTTCCCGCCGAGAAGTTGCAGCGCGGCGGCCATTTTAACTCTCGCAGGACGCGCGAAGAAAGTGCAAAGTTATACGTGGAATTGGTAAAAATGAAACCGATATCGTGGCGGAGTAACGGGGCTTCGGGACGAAAGGCCTATTTAAACGCCGTAACGAACTTCGTTGGCCTGGGAGGTTACGATCGATTAAAAGCACTTCTCGGCGTAGTTTTATCGAGACATCGGAGAAATTGAAACGCCCTCGAGCAGCCGACTCGTCTTTGCTACAGCGAAAGCTCGGTTTCCGCACGATTTCTAAATATTTCCCAGGCATACGTATCCATTAGCCGTGCTTACGAGGAGGGACGAGAGTTCGATCGACTGGCTACGAAGCGCACGGCAAAGAAGCGGGTATCTGAGCTGGATGGGACCTACGTAGTAGGTCAAATGCAACTGCGAGGAGAGTACACCGGATGGAGAACGAGGAGATCGAACTAGACATCGGACCGGAATATCTCGCCGTTGCGGAGCGTGTGCGAGTTTTTACGAGGCTGGAGGAAACGGAAGGACAAAGCGTGGAGGAACATGCGAGCGCGAAGTGGCAATTTCGCTTCTCGATAACGATCGCGCCTCGGCTCGCCGTGTCTGCTTTCCCAATGCCCGATTCGTGCGTTAAGCGATCGGCAATCATCGTCGCAGCTGGAGTCCCGGCGAAATAACCAACAGCCACGGTTTTGCTTGTGCGCTCGATCCGAGACCATGTAATACGCCTTACCGCGAGAAGGTTGCGCCATGTTTTCGATAGTCGCAGCGATTGACCGGTATAAGTCACCGATAACCGATCCCGATTAACGTACACCCCTGCTGAAACAGGATGCTCGCAACAGGATGTAAAAAGGTGTGGAAACGCGCGGAGGAGATAGCATCGAGAAAACTCGCAATTTATAGCAGCCCACCGCCGGATTATTTGTTTCCCAAACGTTGCGAGAAACTTTCAAAGTGACCGGGGAGGGGACTAAATATAAAACGCGTGTACGCACCAGTGCAAGAGCAACCTCGATGCCCTGCGAACGGCTCCGCCATGTAGATCGCCTTAACAATGTGTAATCGATGATACACGTTCGTCGGGACGCGAGATCGCCGGGCGAATACTCGGAGAAAGGAACGGTTCATTGAACCATTCGACGCTTCGTTAAACGAGGAATAATTTTCCTCTAGGTAAAATCCATCTGAATTATAGGTTATGTAATATCGTCGAATTTAAAAATAAAGTTCCCTTTTGTGTCCAGGCCTGCGAATCGACCGGTTGTCATGCTCAGGGAGGAATAAAACGAGAAGATAAAAAGAGGAACGAACGGTGAACCGGCGAGGAAATAATTTCGCGCGACGCTCGTCCACCCTCTGTATCTGTCGGATTCGTATCCGATTGAAAATTATACGCTCCGCGTTGATACGTTGGAACGCGGTCGAAATGTACGAACAATGGCTGGTGGCCTTTCGACTTAACGAGTTCGATATTTCGATATTTAATAACGACGCGTTGCCGCGTCAACGGCTTAAATTTATTTAGTCGATTAAAATGTTTCTCGTTTCATTTCACCCTCGCCTGCACGCACGTGTGCGTAAAGTTTATTGAAATCGATCGCGTATTCGGTTCGGTTTGTGTATCGACGCTTCGCTAGACTTTCGCCAACTTATCTTTTCTACGGTTGTCAGCGGAAGAAATGCACGACTGCGTTCTTAGAAAACGTCGATGTATCGTATCGGTCGCGTCTTTCGTAATCTCGTCCGATTTGGTAGCCTTCCGTCCAAGAACGTCCTCTTTAAGAGGACGACACGACGCGAGACGACGAGAAGAAGCTAGGTACGCGTTTTCAAAGACAAACTCAACAAAATTCCCCCATATTCCATCCAGGTATAACCCTTTTCCACGATATTATCCTTCGCTGTTGCGAAACGCATTTATATTCGCCAATTGCGAATGGCTCCTTATCTCGTTAAAATCGCGCTCTCTCGTCTGTCTCGGAGAATAAAGATACGTATGTTGTAATAGCGGAATACTCGATGCTCGTAACGGTTGAACGGCAAAAAGAGAGATCGATTGAAATCGAATACGATGAGTTCGTGGCCAAAAATTAGATATATTAACGCGACAGATGACTAAAATATAAGATGCGCTTGCGCATCTTTAACGTTCGCAAATTTTATACGTTTGTCCTGCTTCGAAACGATGTTGAAGAAACGATGAGAAATTAGGAGGAATTTTATATCGAAATAACTGCTCGATCGATATATACCTCCGAAAAGAGTTCTAACCCCGATCGAAGAAGCGAATGAAACTGCGTCAAAATTTATGCAAATGCGACTGAAATCGAAAGAATTATAATATTGGCACGGTTCATCGATTTCGTCACCGGAAAAGAAAAAATAATTTTGATGCAACGATAATAGCGACGTTCCGTGTACGGTGAATATAGTTGACAGTGCGTTTCGAACGATCGATGATCCGAGAAATCGAGATCGATTTATAGACGATACTTTCTATGGATCGTGTATCGAGATTCCGTTACATAAAGCAAGTGCACGAAAGAGTTTTCAATTACAGAGAATTCTCTTTCGATGCTACGCAATGTCAGAATCCCTGGTTGATACTCGCTAAAGTAATTGTCATCGAGAAGATCGATGTATATAATACGTAGCAATGGAACTGATCGAACATCTCTCGTTTCGGAGCATTATACGCATTACGTGTACGATAACGTCGAGGAGAGGAATTGGTACTTCGAACTACGAATCACCCCTATTTTTATGCTGTCGCGTTTTTCGTTTGCATATTAGAATATTTGGTGTTCACTTACGACAGACAGGAAGTTGGACGGTCGGGCAACCAGACGCCTCGGTGAACGACACCAGGACCAAAGAGAGCAGGTGCAACGTCGAGTTGAATACGTAAAAGTAATAACGGTGTGCACTTTCGATAAACGTAGTGGGCAATGCCACGAGTAACAACGCGTCGTCACGACCACTCTAAAGCACGAGGGCAAATAGGCTTTCGTATGCACGCACGCACGTCGCATGCACGAATACTCGTGCAAGTTCCTTAAGAAATGGACATGGATACACACGCGGCCAGCGTACACACACCACCGCCTGATTGTACACACACCACGTATCGTGGTAGCGACCGCAGAACGATGACAGCCATCCGACACTGTCTTACGCCAACTGGTGTTTACTACTGAAACGCTCCGTCGTCCCTCGAGCCGTCGGCTCGGGACGAGGAACACACCGGGAACCAACGAGTCTCTCGACGAGTGCAACAGTTGCTTGACCGGGGCGCCCCACAATGTCGACTCCGATTATTAACGCGATTCTACGCGCCTCGACGCGGTCGATAAACAGAAGTCGAGATATTTTTAAAAATTCGTGAAGAAGTTCATATTAGAAAAAATAGAAAATAAAATAAAAAACAAATATTATGATGCACGAGTCTATTACGAAAGGATTTTGGGGACGATTTATGAAATGTTAAGTATCTTTAATTCGAAGTATTGATATATTGTTTCAATATAAATCGTTATAATTACATTATTTATATAAAAATCTAAGCTCTCATGTATTGCAACATTTTTTACCATTTACTTAAAATAAAGTTTAATTGATTTTTGGTTGTTGTATTTACGTTGCTGCGAACGTTGTTTTCAGGATTGCAAGATTTCAAAACCTGCGAATGATAATTTTCAATTAAACATATTTCTTCGTATAAATCCTCTCTAGACATTTCCACCATGAGTGCGCATTCGTTCAACAACCAACGGAAAGTTCGTGGTAATTCTTTTTCAAATGTAACAAAATTTTTTGATTTTACACGACTAAAAATGCAATGATATGTCCAATACTCGTTAAAGGGTCTAAAAAATCGATATTTCTTGTTATCTACGTTATTCTTTTTACTTTCTGCAGATGTAGAAACGTCATTAATTTTACTAAAAATTGAAATGTCGCTGAAATTAAAATAGTCACTGATATTAAAAAAATCATTTTTCATATATATATCGTCAATATCAATGCCATCGAGGTCAATATTTTCATTCAAAAATAATTGTTCTTTTGCGATGGTTTCAACATCGATGCATACTTCGTTTGTTTCGGGGCTATCATAAAAGCTTACATTTTCTTTGACAGCAAAAACATCATCGCTATTTTTTTCAATATTTGTAAGTAAAGCACTTTTTTTAACAAATTCACCTTTAGTATTTCGCTCGAGTTGTGCTTTAAGTTTTTTAGAGCGTATTACATTTGATGTATAAATCGATTTTTTTTCTGTCAACGATAAACGTAAGTTGTATTTATCACAGAATTTGTTTCCTAGAATAATTTTTTCCTGATCCAAGTTATTGATAAAATCAGAGTCTTCTTCTTCATTTTCATCATCGCTATCAGTTGGAATCGCTAACTTCCCGTTTGGTAGAGTTTCAGTAAATGTAAAATCATTTCCCATATCGATATTTTCTAAGCTCTTTGGTGTACTTTCAATGCTATTGTAATATTGGTTTTTAACGGCATTAAATTTAATAGTACATGGTATTTTAGCGTGCAAATAATCATTTATACTTTCACTTGCTTGTTGATTTTCTAAGTCATCTTGCACATCGACGAGCTGTTTTAGTTCATTCATACTTGGCATTCTAGGCTGTTCAAATAGAGGTACATTTTTCTCGAGAAAATGTACATTGGAATCTATTATTTCTAACTGCATGTCGCACTTCATTGCTAGCTCTATTAAACTAAAAATGATATTAATATATTTCAATTAGATACAATTAGAATACTTCTAATTAGTAGTTTCAAAGTACTTACGAATCAGGTTTTGTCATGTATCCAACTTTCGTAAGATAAAAATCATTTCGTAATATACTAGGAATATCGTAATACGGATGATCGAATAAATGCTGCAAATATGAGTAAAGCGGCGTTAAAGATGGAGGAAATATGTCTATCGTCCTTGACGATAGATCATCGGATATTAACTCAGTTATATGCTTTGCCATGGCATTGATAAGTTCTTCTGGTAAAAGGTGTTTAGAATTTTTTATGTCTGATTCCCTTCTATCCGATTTAGAGGATATAAATTCTACAAATTTTAAATATAAATCATCAACTTCGTCCGAATTCGGAGCGTATTTCATTTTCGTTGGATAATGTGCGTGCACTAAGATTGTTTTCCTGCACTCGATATACCTTTGCCATTCTTGAAAATTAAAAAGTTTTTCATTTAGTAAACCGCGTTCAATAGCTACGCTGAAATAAAAAAAAAGGAATATTTATATTAATAAAACAATTGAAAAATATTAATGTTAATACATAAATCATAGCGCATAACATATTATAGGTACAATTAAGACAGGACATTTGCATTCGCAATTTTTGTTATCAGTTTTATACATTTCTCTCTTTTCTTCGCATAATCTTGCTCCGTATGTAATTAAATCGTTTTCGATTACAGCATATGGCATTTTATCGGAAGTGAAATATGTTGCCCAACGACCATCTGATTGAAGCGTAATCCCACCACCGACTTTTTCAAATTTCTTTAACATATATGAAAAATGTTTATGCAAAGCTTCTGCGCTAGAAACATTACGTTCAATGTCTTCTACTATTGCACGCGCTAATCCCAGTTCCATTATAGATTCTCCATGTCCTGTTAAAGAGCAACCTACATTTCTAATAGCATAGGTACCACAACCCAGTATAGGAGTATCTCCTACTCTTCCTACCAACTTTTTATTTAAACCACCTGTCGTAGTTCCAGCAGCTATACTATATCCATCATATGCTACACAACCAACAGTACCAAAACTATCTATAAATAAACATTTCATGAATAAATAAGAATGTACTTTTTTCAATGAAAATTTAAAAATTTGTAAAACTTTTAATGAAATTTAGAATTAATTTACTCGTTAACGCATAGATATCCAATAAACTTTGATTATCAATATTAATTTCGGATTTTCCTTTTTCTTCTGAATTGAAAGCTATACGTGCAGTTGGTGCTACCATATTTCCCTCTGATAACCAATCTAAGTTTGCATATTTTGCTAAATTTTTAGCTCCTTCACCCACAAATATAGAGTTTGGAAAATTATTCATAACATATTTTGCAAGCGTTATAGGATGTTCTATGTCTGAAACTGCTGCTACTGATCCACATTTAAATGTAAAACCATCCATTATACTTGCATCCATTTGAACTTTTCCTATGTTTGGAATAATGACATACAAAACAAAAATACATCTTGATTAATTTTCATTGTATCCACTTGCTATAAAAATATATACACGCGGCGGACAAACGCGCACGCACACTCGTTCATACGTAAGAATGTATAAATATATGTACAAAGTACCTATTTCGTTTAATACAGATCCGTAACCACAATTAAAAAATTCATCACACTCTAACCACCATAGTGCAGCTTCTACAGCATTTACTGAAGTTTCACCATGTATTAATTTTTTATAACCATTAATAGCAGCTTTTTTACAAGCTGTCATCTTTTCTATAACTATAGAATCGTTAAAATTTCCCGCACCACCGTGTACAATTATACATGGTAAACTGTTTTCATAACATTTACATTCTCCACCTCCAATCAGATTATGTACTTTATTTGATATACTATTACGAAATGTAATATCTCTGCACTGCATTTTTGTTTTAGATAAAATATTTGTCACTTATAGTAGAAATGCTATACATTTGTAAATTTTGAGGTTCAAAACATAAAACAAAACATATAATAGATATTCATTCTTTTCAACATACCTATTGATCTTTTCTGCAATTCTACTGATATGATACTCAGTTATACCATCTAGAGCAAGTAAAATTTTCAAGACTATTATAATAAATGCGATTGCACGACCTTCGTAGTTTGGAATATATGATTTTTTTATATCAAATATCATATTAGGAGGTGATAAAGCTATTAATCTCTCTGTATATAATAGAATGCCCCCTAAAAATTAATAAGTATATAATACATATATTTTGTTGTGTATATACAATTAATAAGGATAAATAAATAAATGTATACTGTAAACAAACAAACCGAAAAAATAAATATAAGAATCGAAAATGTAAATAAACATAATCATAGATGGATAATTTGACAAGTTACATACTTGGTAATCCTAGTTCTTGGCAATATCTGCTAATCAATGATAACAAATCTGGGCAAAATATGTTCCACACACCAAGAAATTTTGCCATACTTGCAGATATTCGTCTCATTCCTTTATGTGTAATTTCAACATTTTGTCTTAAAAAGTTTCTTTCATTTGCTGTTAAATCTACTTCTGGTGGCAATAAGTGGTCTAATTTGTAATAAGATAAATGCCCTTCTTTTCCATATCTAAAAAGGGATACTTTCATGAGTGAAATTGTAATGTTTTGTTAAAGAAAATAATAAAAAAACAAACACACATCTGTTACATGCCTTAACATATCTCCTAATTGTATAGGATGATTATGAATCCGTAAAGCTAGATATATAATTGCCCATAACCGCATAGGTGTAATTATATGAGGTCCCATTTTGTATTGAGTACTTATATGCTTAGCTCTGTACTTGACTCTTTCGGATCTTGGTAGATTTTTAGACAATCTTTTAATTTTTCTTGCCTCTTCTTTGGCATGGGAACTGAATTGTACCCTAAACAGATTTAAAAATATAAGAAACTTTTTAATAAAGTTTAAATTTTAGTTTGAGGATGGTTAATGCTTACTTTCCCTCATTTGCTGAAGATGCTACAGAGCTAGATTGAATACTATATATGCTTTGGCTAAATGAACTACTTCTGCCATCAGCAGAACTATCTTGGGATTGAAGATATCTATCATAATCTGCTGCTGCTAAAAGTTTCTAAAAAAAAATTAATTCGCATAAAGTACTGGATACAAGTTAACTTTTATTTAAGTAAGTAATTCAAGTTTTATAAGAATTACTTTATTTTTATTTATTTGTCTCATTGAACTACCCTCACTTTGATTAGCCGATATAACAGAAGTATTTGTGCTACTACCAGTTCTTTTGCGTTTTCTAGATTTTTTCTGTGATTGTACTTTGCCATAAATAATTTCTGCATCCCTGTTATAATACACATTGATTTATTTGAATTTAATTTCATATACTATTAATCAAACATATCATTTAAATATACCTCTTTTTATATCTTCTAGCCAACTTTGGTACATATCTTTTCTTAGTTGAGATAAATGCTACTTCAATTTTACCTAAATATGTTGCCCATAATTGTAAAATTGTTAATTTTATTTTAGGTGGAACTCCAAGTTCTATTAATTCATTTGTTAAACCAATTAAAACAAAATTGTATAATTCCCATGAAGTCCAACCAAGTTCTTCACCTGACAATTGAAACAAAAATCATAGCATATATCAAATACATAAAAAAGTTATAAATTTTTAGTGTAATATTTAAAATATTAAACCAAACCTGATTTGTCTAATCTTAATTGCCTAATTCTTGTTTTTCGTAATCTAGTGGTATTATCTACACGTAACTCAAGAACTTCTTCTCTGATATCCTGTATGGAATAAAATAATTAACTGTTGTTTCTTTTCGAGAAGAAAGAAATTAAATTGCAGTACCTCATTCTGCGTTTGACATGTTTGACAGAAAAAGTAGCCAGCTTCTTTATAAAAATCTGTACTACCGCAAATTCGACACTTCTGCATATTTTTCGTATTCTCCTAACGGGAGTTTTGTGTCTTCTCAGTTGACGCATTTGTACTATAAGGTTATACGGTACAAGCACGTTAAAGATTCTAAATCCCTCCTCGTGGTTCCAGATTAAAAGAGAAACCTAACTTTACTGGGACTCTTTGTGTATATACATGTATACATCGTAATATAACGTGCACTGCAATTGGTGCATCCTGGACGAATAATACATTAGCAATGAAAGCAAGGTGTACCATCTAGCGGGAGTATAGTGCAGAATATTACCGCTAATTTACGGTTGAGTTTTCAGGGAAATGTAAACAATAATCGAAGTTTTTGTTATAAAACTGTATTATTATTGAAATATCACATATAGTAAATATAGTGTGACGAATATCATAATCTTTTCTGACGCAATATAATTCTTTAATTCTATATTAAAAAATTTTTTACATTAAAAGGACTAGGTCGGTCTTACAATCGAGTTCGTTTACAATAGCGTCCTAACCTCGATTTTGCATCATACTCTAGACAAGTTGTGCTGTCTTAATTAAAAAAGCATGGCTAATTTTCTAAATGTGTATGAACAACTTCCATTGAGGGGACAGTTCACTGTTAAAATTTGACAGTGCATTAAGTGCTGAATGAAAGATGACAAGGCACGTATAGTTCGTGATTATGGAGTATGACTCTGCATCGAACTGTGAAGGTCGTCTGCGAGATTTTGAAGCTTCAGAAGATCTCCCACGTTTAAGAGAAATACAAAAACTTGAACGTGCAACCTGTACTACAAATTCTACACCATGGCAATCTCTGCAAGTTGTGGCACCGCAACCAAAGCTCAAACCGGGAACAACAAACAAAAGTCTTTCTTCTCAGGTGATGGAATATTACCACAAGTATTCTCAAAATACAAATTTGGATCAATATTTTTCATTACCAACCAGCAGTACATCACCAGAAGCAATTAAATGTTATTATAGTATATATGAAGTAAACCCTAAAGTAGAGGCTAACAGACAAGATTGTATAGGAGAAGAATATAATTTACGATCTTATGTGCCTAGAGAAAGAAGAAGATGGGTGAGACCACCTCTTATCGGCCAGTCCTCGAATACAGACTCATCATCGTCTAGATATGTCCAACCATTGTCAAATCCTGAATCTCCATCACCTGATTTAAAACACGTTACACCAGAGACTATTTTAGAAGAGAAAAATGAAAGTCAAGAAATACTAACAGAATCTGTAGAGAGGAAAATATCATCTCCAACCTCTAGTATCGCTTCTCACAAACCACTTGAATGGGATAGTGGAGCAGATGTTGGTTACTTTAATACAACACCGAATAGTAAACAAAATGATAAAAAGTTAAGTACAATAGAACGTATGGCTTTGGCTAGAGGTTGTTCCGTTGCTTTAAGATTGGATCCTGAAGGTACCACAGAGTCGGGAATTTCTGGAAAACTTGTGGGAGTTCAGAAAAATGCAGCTACTTCTATAACTCCCGATGCTAATTCCACTGCATTATTGGGAAATGCTTCAGGATCTGAAAGCGAAATTGAAATTACCCCGATTGTGAAAAATCACTTACCGGGTATAATAGCAGGAAGCGGTATAAAGTCTGCTGAAAGATCTCTTCCTAGGGATTTTAAGCAACAAGATACTTTCATGCAGTATTCGAAGAAAGAGTACAATAACGATACTCCAAAATCGACGTTCACGACTAAGGTACCTTTCGCAAAACCATCGACCGAGATAAAGAAAGTATCGAGCAAGCAAAATACGAATAAAGAAAATATATGCCCACCTACATCGCCTTTGAAAAAAAGCACATCAATGAATACGTTATTTATACCGCACTCTAAATTAACGTTAAAGAGAAGTCAGAGCGAGTTGAATTTGTATACCAGAGACAAGAGCAGAGCCGCATTGCCACTAATTTTTAACTCTTCGTCCTCGATTGCCACTATTGTAAATAAACCTTCCACTTGTGATAAAGTTATACAGACGAGTCTATACGCTTATACTCAAGAATCCGTTGGCGTGCAAGTCTCGGTTCTCGAGGAAGAGAAGCCGCCGTTACCAAAGAGAGGAACTAGTTTGCAAAGGGGTTCGACATTAACGTTAAAGAATCCAAAGGGAACGTATAAAGTTCAAAATTCGAGGAAGCAGGAAACCAATGACACGCGAGACGTTGGAGCGTGCGAATGTAGGAAGGAGACGAAACCGCGACACAATTATTCTCAATTATCGCAAAATGGATCCGTCAGGCAAACGTCTCAGCCAGACGATACAGAAAATATAACTGGAAGAGCAAACAGTTTTGAGTATTTCCCTGGTCATGTATACGAGAACGTTCCTTGTGGAAGCGGTAGCCATATCTCGTCTTCGGAGACCGCGAGATCCCATTCTACTCTACCTAATACCAGCTCCAGTATTAACGAGAAATTATGGGGGGATTCGGACAGCTTGGTGAGGGATCTAGAACGAAGCGTAAATATTTTGAAAAGCCTTGTCGATGCGAATAAATGCGACAAGGAAGTTAAGAAAAGACTGATACATCACGTAGTAAAGAGACTAATCACTGCTAAATACACGGATGATAAAATCGAGCATAATTTAGAGGACAACGTTCCATGGAATCCGGATGATGCTAGGAGCAATGTTTACGGTAGGGAAATACTTCAGGCGTTGTCGAAACAGCGTAACACCAGCGATTCTTCCCGCGAATGGAATTCGCAGAAGGAGATACAAGGCAAATGCGTAAGAAATGGAAGAGACATTATGAAGGACATTGCATTGGAAAGCAGTAGCGATAAAATAGATAAAAATACGGACAGGACGGAAACTGACGGACGAAAAGCGAGATTGGGCCTTAGATCGGACGATTGCCATCGGAGCAGTAACACCATAACGGACCCTGACAAAAGCGGCAGCTCCGAATGTTTCTTTCCTCAAAGAAACCGCAAAGGTAACAAAGTACAAGACATATTTTGCGTGAAAGAGAGGTGTAAGATCTCACAGAGAGACTCGACGATGACGACAACTACGACGACGACAACGATGACGACAACGACAAACAGCACACCACCCGATCACAATCGAATGTTGCTGGATGCAGTTGTTAATAACAGAAGGGGAGTTATTCGTTCCAGCAATACAGAGGAGCACGACGATTGGAGGATGCTTACAACGTTTTCCGAGAGGCAGTTCGAGTTAAAAAAGAATGGCAGTTCCGTCTCTGCAGACTCGAAACTGGTCAGTTACGCAGAAATGGAGAAAAGAAATCAATTGATTTGGATTACAAACGAAATCAGTCACCTGCGCAATTTAAAGAAGCTGTTGGAAGAACCACGAAGACCAGAAAGACCGCGAACGTCTCCAAAAAAGTCGAGACCAGGAAACTTCAAACGGAAACCCATGGGACCGTTGTCTCGGGTACATGAGCTGTGTAACAATGATTATTTGCAGAGGAATGAATCAGAGGCGCAAATGAATTCAATAGAGGAGCCATGGTCGTCCCACTGTAACTTGGCAACGTGTCAAGTTTCCAGCAGATCTAATAGCATCGTTCAACGTATTAAAAAGAGAAATAGCTGCGCACAAACGGCAACGAACATCACTGGTGCTCTTTCGAAGACTGGCGGTGAAATCGTCTCTGCCTCGAACTTGCGTAATTCCAGCAGCAAGTTAGTCAGCACCGGGGTGCAAACCATCCCTCAGGAAACGTATACGATCCCAGCTTTGATACAGTCAGAGATCGTACATTATGTCAAGTGTCCAACGCATAATGCTATGCAAGTTCAAAATGGCTACAAATGCAACGAGCAAGCCAGTCAGTGCTTGAAGTACCATGCCATTCAGAATCTAGTTACCACTTGCATGCAGTGTGCACAAGAACAGAAGGATCAGTCGAACAACGTTCAGAAGGTGCACACGAATATAGAGAACTTTCGGGAGGAGAGCTCGGTTGACTCGCGATCACCTTCGGATCAGATGAACAGTATCATCTCGTCCGAAGTGATCCATCATTGCGCGAACAAGGAAGTCCAAACCAGTTCGCTGAAGCAAAAAGAAGCAAAGAATCAAATAAACGCATCGAAATCGAAGTTCTGCGATTGCAAAGGTAGCTACGTTTGTCGATGCACTAACGATTGCAAGTGTGAAAATAAGAAGACATCGGTGAAAGGATGTCAATCGTGCACTTCGTCGGTAACGGCGGTAGAGAGCAACAGCGTCTCTAAATGCGAGGAATGCCAGAAGACGTTCCAAACACGCGATAGAGGGGAGGAAAAATTGAAAGAATGTAACTGCACGACGGTGTGCGAATGCGATAACGATCAGTCGAAGAAAGGACGGGCACCAATGAAATATAGTTCAAAGTATTATCAGAATAGTAACGGATACGTATCGAGCTTGAATCAAAATGGCTGCACCAAGTTGTGCGGATGTCCGAACGATTGTTTCTGCGAGAACAGTCGCGAACCGGAAGTTCAGAACGCAAAAGGATTCTGCAGTTGCCATGCAAATGGGAAAACTCAATACAACGAGGCTCGTTACACCCGCACGGAAGCGGAAGATCGTTCGACTCAGCCGAGGCCTTACTGCGTGACTAATGGACAAGCTAACGAAACTGCACAGTACAAAGTACAAAATGCGAACTTAAAATGCGATTGCGAAAAAGATAGTTATTGTAATAGCAGAGGGAAAAACGAGGAGGAAGTATTACACGGCAGAGCCTGCAACAGCGGCAAACCAAATTACGTGGACGAGGCAAACCAAACCAGTGATTCTGATAGAAATTGTAAATACTGTCGACATTGCGGTATTCCTTATCAAAGCGTGAAGAAATGTAGTTGTTATCAAACGTACCCGAAAGCTATCGCGTACGAATTATCATTCGCGAAGGAGGATGCTCAGAGAAACGATAATCTGGGTGCGTTTTTAAAAGTGCCATTATCAAATCGTACTATTAACGAAGGTAAAACGAATGGCTGTGTTTGCAACATGATTAAAAAAGTTAGTTTGAAAAAGAATTCTATTCAAAAAAGTACTTTACAAGTAAGTAATATTTGACAATATAATTAACCAGCAATAGTGGTAATTAATTATCATCTCAACGATTTTAGGATTATTTGTCTAAGAATAAAGCTGACTTCGTAAGTAATGCAGAGACGCGTCGGCAATACATGTCGGAAATATCTCATCTGCGACAATTGCGAAAAGAAAAACGAATACAGCTGTTGGCAATGGCTAGTACGTCGAATGTTATAAAATCGCCAAAAGCTTCTTCTAAACCAACAGGTGAGAATTTCATAGTTAAAATTAAAACTAAAATTATCTCATTTTTTAAAATAGTTTTATTATATTTCTAACAATTATTTGCAGTTTACACGCAGAGAAAAGTTAGCGACGAAGAAATGAGGGAGAGACTACGAAAACGATATCTACGACTGAACGAAATGCGACAAAAACGACGACAACAGGAGAAGCAAGAAGAGTCGCGACGTAACAAGCTAATGGCCAAAATCTTTTGTAAGAAATTACAGCAGAAGGTACTGAGGGGCCAAGTAAATTTATCTCAAAGTGTTAGCGTTATATCCAATATGTAATGTTAAAGAAATGTTTGCGTGTGCTTAGATTATATGTCAATTAGTTGTCTGATGATCGAACAGACAATAGAGGAACGTACAAATTATTTCGCCTTTCAGACTGAAGGGATCGTTCAAGATTTTTCTTTTCAAAATCTTCTTTTCGGATCTTACATTTCCTTATAATGTTGCATAATACATAACAATATCGTATTAATGTTTATTTTGTACTCGAGAACCTATTTGGAAAATTAATGATTTTTAGTTTGTACATGAACATAAGTTTATGACATACCTTTATGTTTGTGTGTAAAACGGTAACGTAGTAATTTAGACGATTGAGGAATTTCTGTTATACATTTAAGAATTAAGATATCATAACGTGTTGTTCTACGGATTTGTGCCTGGAATCTGCGATGTTTAACATTGAATTTAAGAAACTTTGTCTTGCCAAGGTATTTTCTTATTAAATGTGTATTTAGATAACGGTGGACATATGTTAAATCTAATATGATAGTATCGAAAAAATAATTTTCATTTTTGACGTAAAACGAGAGCGAATTTTACGGCATTGAAATTTCACATTTTACTGGTAAAATGTTTTGGAAACGAAAACGCTGCATGGGGGGAGCGTTCGCTTGAAAATGCGACGCTTGTCCGTGGAAAATTGAAATGCTTTAAGACGATGAAAGTAGTTATTAGTACCTGAATCACAGTACACAATCCTTTGCTACTCGTAAGACTTAGATAATATAGTTTCTTGGATTTTTACCTTCAATATTTTACCTTTTTGTATGTCGATTATACTCATTTCGTTAATAAAAATAAAATAAATCTATATAGCAATAGTTTCTTCGTTATTTTAGCCTTGTATTTTACACGTACTGTGTCCGACTTAGAAAAACATCAGAAGCTGTTACTTTTTATGTAAAATCCAGTGTGCAACGCGACTGATTTCTCCGTACACATTCTATTTTTTATCATCCATTCATTGTCCTTGGATGCTAAGTCGAAACTATATAAAAGAATGAAATATCATTAGGAAATTCTTTTCATTCTAGACGAATTACTTTCATACGATTTGTTTAGTTAAATATTTGGCGAACTTGCGAATGTGCTGATTTTTCGCCGATTTTGATGATATTCGGATACACCGTAAATAACAATATTTTACAATGCAACGGTAGTAAAATTGCCAGCATTTCACGTCGAAGAACAAATGAATGCTCGAGAAAAATGATCAGCTGAAAGAAAAAAGCTGTTTAAGGCAGTAACCTTGTTCTAGTAAAGTAATGCCGAAACAAAAACCTACCAACAATATTACTGTAGCTTGTTTTTCCCAATTACTAGTCGCTCTATATAAGAACATTCGCGGATTTCGAGGTAGTCGTTTTCCTTTTGAAACTGAGAACGTATCTCATTCGATCACGTATATTCGTGGAGTTATTGTATTTAATTGGTAAGTTGGCACTTCAGACGGTACAGGTGCGAGGAGTACTCGATTCGCTCCGCCTGGTACCACTTTTGATGGCCCTGAAGTCGATACTTTTAACACAGTAGTAGAATAAATATGTCGACAATTCTTTCATCTTATGTTCAACAATTAACACTGTCAGTCTCGATATATTCTGTTCACCTTCTTCGACACACGATACAAATCGAGTGTAAGCCTACGTGATTTAGTTTTATAGAATTTAACTCAGTTCTTGGATCCAACATTTAGGAATCATGGCCGGAAATGAAACCAGCAGTGACTTGGATCAGATTCTGAGGGAAAAATTTACGAATGAATTTCGTAAAGGATACACAACGGTGCAAGGTGTTTGTTTGCCAATCAGGTACGAAGAATTCTCGCGAGAGATTGAAAATTTCGAAGTCAGGGAGGACGATGTCTGGATTTGCAGTTTCCCTAAAACCGGTATAATATTTATCAATTTTATTAAAATGTAAAGTGACATCAAGTGTTACGTATTTATTTGAACGATATAATCAGGAACAACGTGGACGCAGGAAATGATTTGGTGCATTGCAAATGATCTGGACTTCGAGGGAGCGAAAGTTCGCTTAGCCGAAAGATTTCCCTTTTTAGAGTAAGTTAAGAGAGATATTTGATATTTTCTAGAAATCTTAAAATTGAACTTACGCGTTTGTCCAGGTACTCTGTACTTTTTGATTACACCGATATTATACCACTACATCCGGAGATCGAGCTCCCTCAGTTGGTTTTAGATAGCGTGGCTTATACGAAAAATCAACTTAGTCCAAGATTTATCAAGACCCATTTGCCTTTTGCTTTACTTCCTCGCCAGCTTCGAACAGGCGAAAAGCGTCCGAAAATTATTTATGTCGCCAGGAACCCCAAAGATACCTGTGTATCTTATTACTATCATTGCAGATTAATGGAAGGATATCGTGGTGATTTTCACAACTTCTCTCGTCTTTTCTTAGGAAATAAATGTACGTATACTCGTGATAAAATCGTGTAAATATCAATTTTATGGTATAATTACTGTCCTCGTAGTGAGCTTTACTCCGTACTGGGATCACATTCTTGATTTCTGGAATAGAAAGGCTGATCCTAATATTTTATTTCTGAGATACGAAGAAATGAAATCTGTAAGTAACTAAAATATTTTCACTTCATTCCGTGGATACGAATATTTATTTTGTAAAATTCAGGATTTGTCCGCGGTGATAAAGAAATCGACCGCATTCTTTAACAAAACCATGACTGACGATCAAATGAAAGCCTTAACGCAGCACTTGAGTTTTGCCAGTATGAAATCAAATCCGGCAGTGAACTACGAGGACCACATCAAAATGAACAAACAAATGAAATCTATCAGTGCCGACGGAGAATTTATTCGAAGTGGTAAGGTCGATCAGTGGAAAGAAGAAATGTCTGATAGCGTGATCGAACAGTTTGATAAACTGACGAAAGAAAACTTTTCTACGCGAAATCTTTTCTTCTGAATAATATTGTATAATAAATCTTTATTCATCTGAGATCTTAAATTAAAATATCTAATAATATGTACTAACCCTTTTCTAAAGATGTATAAATACATAAAAGTACATAAAAAGTAAGAATATTAGAAGATTTATTGTTGTTTTAAAAGTCAAAAGAAATACAAGAAATAACTTGGAGCGTAGCTCTTAGCTTGGTATCGTTTTCCAAAGAAAAATCTTTGGAAAACGATACCAATTACCAGGTCTCACCACGAGGAGGTGGCTACGCATCGAGACCTGACATGCGCCCTAGTGGCGCAGCCTGCTGGTGCTACCTGTATCAAAGGTACCCTAATCTAACTTGGAGCGAATTAAGTTAAAATGACTCTACTGACACTTTATTATATTTCGTGCCTTACAAAAGGGGTTTCGGTTCGGTATACTGAAACTCTACTGTCGCAACGCTAAGATATTTTCAAGTACCCATAAAAATAGGGAATGAAATATCAAACACGCGAGCAAATAGAAAATCGCGACGCGTTCGAACGAAATCGCGATTATTCGAAAGACCGACTAGCCTAGGCGATGTACTCCCGTGTACAGAGATAACTTCATACCTCGGCACCCTCCCGATCGGGCCTAGCTCAATTCCAGTCACTGTCGCACTCGCCAAGACTTACACGTGGACCAAGGATAGTCCCTGAACCAATGAAACTTCTAGTGTCAACGCGAGGGCCCTGCTGGGCGGTTGCCGGCCAAGACAGACACTTCGCATCCCAGCCACACGGGGTAGAACTTAATCATCCCTGTGGTCTAACCGTAGATGGTACTAGTCCGTCAGCCAGCATGTGCCCGAGCCCCAGTCGCGTACGACTTAGGCAGCGGACCGCCCCGTCGAGGTCAGAAGACGCACTGATCCGAGGGGGTCACCCTGGAACCCGATGCATGACGAGATTGACAGTGACTGGAAATGAGTGTCGGAGACGAGTCGTGAGGATGACTTACGAAGCATGTACTTATCGAGTACACGAGAGCACGTCGCGTAGGCTAGTCGGTACTTACGAACGATCGCGATTATCGCGAGAACAATTATGTTCTATTTGCTAAACGAGGGGGATAAGAAAATGATAGAGAATTTATAAATTTCGCTCCAAGTTAGGTAGCTTACCTTTGTACAGATAGCGCGCACATGATACTTAGTCTATGGATCTATCTTATGATTACTTAAAAGTAAACGCACGCATCGTTCATTGATGTGTCGCAAACAGAATATTGAGAAACCTAAAAGCTAAAACAGAATATATTATTGTTAATATGTAGCTGAAAGGAAAGGGATTAGTACGAGGAAACCATCAAGGATAATAACCAAATGGAACGAGCAAGCCAACGACGAGACCTGAGCAACATAACTACGAGACAGAAACATTCCAACGGTGAGATATAAACATACCAACGAGGAAGCGCTCGAGTATTATACGAAATACTCGAACGCTCTAACGAAAACAAATCGAACGGAAGTCGTAAAATTTGTGAAAGGAAAGATTTAGCCAACGATGAGACATAAGTAAACCAACGACGAAGCATTCGAATATTATACGAAATACTCGAATGCTGAAACAAAGACACATAGAATGAAAAAAATAAAATCTGCAAGAAGAAATTATTGTTAAATTATTTAAGAGAGTGGACAATGGCCACTGAATAGCCATTGATCTAGCCAACGATGATATACAATACAAATAAACCAACGACGAAGCATTCGAATATTGTACGAAATACTCGAATGCACAAACAATGAAAACTAGAATGAAAGAAATAATATCTGAAAGAAGAAAGATAATTAAAACCTGAAAGAAAAAATAATTAGTACCTGAAAGAAGGAATTATTATTAAATTATTCAAGAGAGTAGACAATGGCCATTGAATAGCCATTGATCAAGCCAACGATGATATACAAATAAACCAACGACGAAGCATTCGAATATTGTACAAAATATTCGAATGCACAAACAATGAAATCTAGAATAAAAGAAATAGAATCTGAAAGAAGAAAGATAATTAAAAGCTGAAACAAAAAATAATTAGTACCTGAAAGAAAAATATTAACGCGGACCCTCCGAAGTCGAAGCGACAACTGGCTCGAGCCTGCACGCGGGCCCCTTATATAGCGGCGGCCGACCGAAGATCGGCGAAAATTTCCGAACTTTACCGATTCCTTTAAAAGTTACTTTTCCGCTGTAATAACTAATAATTTATTAATTTTCTTGACTTTTATCGTTAATATACTTTGCAAACTATTTGTTATCAATGATTTTAATTTGTTATTAACAATAAATTTATTAATTTATTAACTTCTTGTAAGTTTCGAATATATTCTAACACAAATACGTCGTTTGTTAAGTAGTAGGCAATAATTTATTAATTTTTTCACTTTTATTATAAATATACGTTGCGAGCAATTTGTTATTAACAATATTAATTTGTTATAAACAATCAGTGTAATAATTTATAAACTTTTTCAAATTATAGTTACATTTTGACACAAATTCGTTCCAAGTTCAAGTAATAGCCAGTAATTCCTTAATGTTTTCACTTTTATTGTAAATTTACGTTGTGAACAATTTGTTATTAACATTAATAATTTGTTACTAACGATAAGTATTATAATTTACGTATAATAGTATATGTGTAATTATTACTCTAAATGTTCGAATTGATGCTGATAATACTATTAGTTTTTCATTAATTACAATCTTCTATGCAATTAATTTACAAATTATATGCACATATTATAAAAACAATACCCTTACGAACATTCTCATATCATTTTTGTTCTTATTTTACTTCTAATTTTGTTCATAATTGATTATTCTGTTGGACCATCGCGCTGATCGTTGTTATCGAATCACGTACGTCGTCAAGTAAGTAATAATAACAAACTAATTAGCGCCAAATTATGTGCAAAAATTGTGTAAGAATGCTGCGCAAGGAGTCGGCTATGCGATACAGTTATAAAAGTTCATAAATTAATCTCAGAAATTGCATAATTTGTTAATTTTCCAATTATTCTCCAATAATTCCCAATCGCTAATACGGTCTTGTTTCCTTTTTTAATTTGGAGGTCCAGCTGGTTATGAGCATAATATTGGATCAGAGAAATGATCATAACCTGATTTGCTCTTACCATTAAACTTTTTATTTAATATCGCAGATTCTTCTTCGTCTTCCTCTGCTTCTTCACTAAATGATTAAAAAGATTGACATCTCTGTAACAAAATTTTTCATTGTAAAGAATAATACTATCAGGGTTAAATTCTGCAAACATATAGGATTTTTACATTACTGCTGCTGTTTTAGTTTTTGAACAATTCTTTACTTCTTCACTTTCCTGTACTATTATCCTTGGTGTAATATCAGAAAATGGATTGTTTAATATCATAATTTTTATCAATCTCGGATGATAAACTGCTCTATCATTCTACAAAAAGGAGAAAATATTATATTTATATTAATTCTTGATATATTATTTTGTAAACATTAAATTTACCTCATCAACAAGTGCTTCTTCAAGTGTAAGTATGTTATATATAGTTTTTCCAGTAACTTTATCAAAGATTGTATTATATTCTGCACATCTGGTGTAGGCCTAAGAGTAAAGAAGAATTGGGGACCATTGTCATCTTCTCCAGCATTAGCCATAGCAATTAAACCGCGACCACAGGAATGTAATCTGAAACGAACTGAAAAAAAGTATTCAATCCCGTTAGAAAAAATTCCACTCTACACTAATATATAGAAAGAAACTAATCAAAAAGCCTAATTTCGGAAATAGAAGCCAAAAGAATCTATTGCGCAGCACGATTTCACGGCCACTGACACATTCGGAACTATTTTTCGAAAACGCACGCTCGAAACTGAAAAAGAATATCCAATCCCGTTAGAGAAAATTCCACTCTACACAAATATATAGAAAAAAACTAATCAAAAAGCCAAATTTCGGAAATAGAAGCCAAAAAAGTCTATTGCGTTGCAAGATTTCACGGCTACTGACACTTCCGACACTATTTCTCGAAAATTCAAGCTCGAATCCGAAAAGAAATATATAACCCCGTTAAGGAAAGAATCACTCTACGCGAATGAGTGGAAAAATCCGATTCAAAGAGGCTAATTCAAAAACTAGAAGCCAAAAAATTAAATTGCGCAGCACGATCTGACAGCTACTGCCACTTCCGGCACTATTTCACGAAAATGCTCACTCGAATCCGAAAAAAAATATCCAATCCCGTTAAAAGAAGAATTACTCTACACGAATCAGTGGAAAAATCCGATTCACAAAGCCTAATTCAAAAACTAGAAGCCGAAAATGTATATTGCGCAGCACGAATTGATAGCCACTGACACTTCCGGCACTATTTCTCGAAAACGCACACTTGAATCCGAAAAAAAATATCCAATCCCGTTAAAAGAAGAATTACTCTACACGAATCAGTGGAAAAATCCGACTCACAAAGCCTAATTCAAAAACTAGAAGCCAAAAATGTATATTGCGCAGCACGAATTGATAGCCACTGACACTTCCGGCACTATTTCTCGAAAACGCACACTTGAATCCGAAAAAAAATATCCAATCCCGTTAAAAGAAGAATTACTCTACACGAATCAGTGGAAAAATCCGACTCACAAAGCCTAATTCAAAAACTAGAAGCCAAAAAAGTAAATTGCGCAGCACGATCTGAGAGCCACTGACACTTCCGGCACTATTTCTCGAAAACGCACGCTCGAAACCGAAAAAAAATATCCAATCCCGTTAAGGAAAAAATCACTCTACGCGAATCAGTGGAAAAATCCGATTCAAAAAGCCTAATTCAAAAACTAGAAGCCAAAAAAGTAAATTGCGCAGCACGATCTGAGAGCCACTGACACTTCCGGCACTATTTCTCGAAAACGCACGCTCGAAACCGAAAAAAAATATCCAATCCCGTTAAGGAAAAAATCATTCTACGCGAATCAGTGGGAAAATCCGATCCAAAAAGCCTAATTCAAAAACTAGAAGCCAAAAAAGTTTATTGCGCAGCACGAACTGACAGCCACTGACACTTCCGGCACTATTTCTCGAAAACGTAAACTGGAAACCGAAAAAAAATATCCAATCCCGTTAAGGAAAAAATCACTCTACGAGAATCAATGGAAAAGTCCGATCCGAAAAGCCTAATTCAAAAACTAGAAACCAAAAAAGTTTATTGCGCAGCACGAACTGACAGACACTGACACTTCCGGCACTATTTCTCGAAAACGGAAACTGGAAACCGAAAAAAAATATCCAATCCCGTTAAGGAAAAAATCACTCTACGAGAATCAATGGAAAAATCCGATCCGAAAAGCCTAATTCAAAAACTAGAAACCAAAAAAGTTTATTGCGCAGCACGAACTGACAGACACTGACACTTGCGGCACTATTTCTCGAAAACGTAAACTGGAAACCGAAAAAAAATATCCAATCCCGTTAAGGAAAAGATCACTCTACGAGAATCAATGGAAAAATCCGATCCAAAAAGCCGAATTCAAAAACTAGAAGCCAAAAAAGTATATTGCGCAGCACGAACTGATAACCACTGACACTTCCGGCACTATTTCTCGAAAACGTAAACTGGAAACCGAAAAAAGATATCCAATCCCGTTAAGGAAAAAATCATTCTACGCGAATCAGTGGAAAAATCCGATCCGAAAAGCCTAATTCACAAACTAGAAGCCAAAAAAGTTTATTGCGCAGCACGAACTGACAGCCACTGACACTTCCGGCACTATTTCTCGAAAACGTAAACTGGAAACCGAAAAAAAATATCCAATCCCGTTAAGGAAAAAATCACTCTACGCGAAACAGTGGAAAAATCCGATCCTAAATGCCTAATTCAAAAACTAGAAGGCAAAAAAGTTTATTGCGCAGCACGAACTGACAGCCACTGACACTTCCGATAATATTTCTCGAAAACGTAAGCTGGAAACCGAAAAAAAATCATCAATCCCTTTAAGGAAGAATTCTCTCTATGCTGTTAATCCGAAAAAACGTAACCGAAATGCCTAACTTGGGAAATATAGGCGAGAAAAGTAAACTGTGTAGAACGATTTCACAGGTACTTGCTTTTCCGTCACTTTGTTTCATATATGCACCTTCAATCGTAAAATAAGTGCCCTACTGGTTGGAGAATAATCTTTTCTATGCATTAGTAATGAAGTATCTTAATCCACAATCGACGTTTAGAATGTATAAGCAATAATACGTAGCTACTTCGCAATGGAACGTGAAGATTGAAGAAAAATTGGAAAAACTGTTAACAAGCTGCCTATTCAGAGTAAAAATGTTCAAATATATTACTGGACAATCAAGATCTAGAATCTGCTACAGTCGACGGTTGGGGACTGTGCGATAGCATTACACGATCCGCACTCACACTGCCTCATTTCACGCATGTATCGTTATACGATTTTCACTATGTCAAATCACTATTTTTTACACGTAATATATTAGCACCAAAGAAATATTCACAGTTAGTAATCCTGAACTTCGTAAATTTCTAACAATTTCTTAAACTTTTGCTATCTCTTATTCGTAAATATTTCAATAATGTTACAAACGTAACCTACAACTGCATTGTCGCGAACTAATACCCGAAACGTCGCGTTATAGTCCTTAAATATATATTTCCTCAGTTGTAGCAATTAAAACTTCCATCACCGATGTCACTGCTTTACGAAACGTTTTGTGGAAATCTTCAATATTTCACTTTGACGTACAAAATTATTCCACTATTTGTTACCGATATGCTCGTTTGGCGCGGAACTGAAGATAACTGACGCTAGACAATCTTGTGCATTTTTCTCGCGGGAAAATGCTGCGTCTTTGAAATAACCATATACTAAAGTATCGATGTAGAATATCAAACAACGTTTCTTATATAATATCAATAATAATATCTTAATATCAATAAAGCAAATACAAATACGTATCTCTTACGAAAATGACAAATTAATAAATGCTTCATTTCCACAGCAGAAACGTTATAAATTAATAAAAATAATTATAAAATTAATAATAAAATTAATAACAATATTAATTTATTATTAACAATAAGTATAATAATTTATAAGCTTTCTGTAAATTAGTAGTACATTTTAATATAAATTTGTTATCAGTTCAAGCAATAACCAACAATATATTAATTTTTTCACTTTTATTATAAATTTTCATTGCGAATAATTTGTTATTAACAATATTAGTTTGTTATTAACGCTAAATATAATGATTTATAAACTTAATTTATACCTTTAGGGTATAAATATCCGTGATGCATGTGTATTAAGTATTTTTATGCTTTGTGCAATTTGTTATTAACAATTTCAATTTATTATTAATGATAAACTTGATAATTTATAAATTTTGTATGAACTATAACTGCATTTGCATTTCCATGGAATAAGTTTCCATGATGCGTATATGTATGCCGAAATATATTTGTATTTCTTCAGTATCTTTGGTTGAAACGAAGTATTACACGAAAAGTAAAAACAACGAAAAATTTATTCTCATCTTATAAGTTAAATGGAAATTTATTTTTTAACAACTTTATATTAAAAATTCATGCGTACTTACGTATCGAATAACGAAATTGTTTCAGTTGCAAATCAGTGAGAGTTTAGCTTTTAGAGATTATCGTTGGGAACATAGTTTTACTAAATCACTTTTATATTTTTAAACTACGTCTATTCAGTTGCCCAGCCAACATTCCAGCATAAAAAAATAATTAAAAAATGGATTTAAATAAAAATCAAAAGCGCAACGACTTAGAATTCGATGAAATGATTGAATGATCCAATGACTACATTCAGTAAGGGCATTGAAAATATAAGGGATTTTAATTCTCTGGTATGTCATGGAGATTGGTACAATATGATATTCTAGGTTGTGGTTCGAGGCATCGAAGAATATTCGGCATAGTGGTTCTGCATAGTTCACCAATCGAGGCTCTAGTCGAAGGTGTAACCACGCTCATGTCGCTTCCTCTTTCAATTAATACGATCGCTGCATCCCTTTTCCTCCATAAGATTGCTATTTGAAGGGCGGTAAGCCCAAAACTGTCGCGTAAATTGACGTCCGCCTTGTAATCCAATAAAATCGAAAGAACGTCCAAATTTGAACGGTACACTGGACAAACGGTTCTTAATAAATATTCAAGCCGTCTTCGCCTGGAGCATTCTTACCTGAGATCATAAGCGGTGTTCGTCCCTGAGCGTCTCTTTGGTCCACGAGGGCACCAGAATCTAAAAGAAATTTCACGTTTTTCGGTCGTTCTCCTACGATGGCGTACTGAAGACAAGTCCAGCCCCTGCTGCAAGTATATATCCGTTAAATAAAAGCTTGCTTACATCAATTACACTGATTGTACGTCTTACATATCCACTTTTCGAAGGTCTGCATCTTTCTTCAGAAGAGTCTGCAATATTTCTGGGTGTCTCGAAACGAAAGAAGCGTACATAAGCGCAGTTTTGCCACAAGGTTGAGTAGTAGTATCGTCCAGATTTGTCGAACTTTTTTCCAGCAGAAAGAATAAAATTTGGGGATCGCCGCGATCAATAGCCGATGTTACAGGTGTTCTCAAACTTGGAGTGGGATAATGCAGGTCTATCGACGGGCTACAATTATAGCACGAATTATTAACATCCGCGAGGAAACGTGCGTTCCTGAACTCACATCTTCGTTAGAAAATCTTTGATCTTTTTGACAGTGGCGAATCTGAGAAGCCACATAAATTCCTCTTCGCTCGAATCTACGAAACGCGAGTGACTGTGAGGTAATTAAAAATTATTTTGCAGTAATCCTCGCTATCTTACCATTTTTTTCATAATTTAATTTCGCGTTTAACATTATTGCACGATTATTAAACGACATATCAAACGTTTGACTTGCAATTGCACGTACGACTGGAAGACCTATTTGCTCGGTTCCGCGCCGGTTCTGATCGATCAAACATCGTGCACTGACGTTTCAATTAATCAGCGCACCTTGTTGATATTTATGTGCTTAATAATAGCCAGATTCGATTAGAAAACACGATTCGAAGTTAATAAAAATCCATTTCCTGCCCTTTTCCCATGGTCGGTCAGCGAAGAGGCATTCGGGAATGAAGAAGAATACCTGTCGATAGATGTGCCTTAGTCACTCGTTAGCTGTCTTTCTTTCTTCCCCGACGTGCATTCCATTTTAGTGAGCACCGGAAGGACAAGAGTCCAGTGACACTGCCCCTCTATCTTGGCACGCCGAGAGACTCGTGAGCCGTTCGTAGACTCGAAAACGCGTTCGAGGCACCTCCAGAACACGCACACTTTCTCTTCGAGTCTGGAACACGTGCCAAGGTGGCTGGAGAGCGGTATACTAACCGTTCAAACACTCAAAGTCTACTTTCTAAAGACGGTGGCCAGAACAAGTCGGAACCGCGTCCATTGCAGTGACTGTGTGCCTTTCGCTCTTTCCTCAAGACTTCGCTGCTTCATTTGCGACCGAGCCATTGTTTTTCCATGAATCAGGGCAGTGACAAAACCGAAGAATCGTTCAGAAACAGGACCTGAGGCGTTTACGGCAATCTAAGGAAGATGAAGTGATGGCAGATGTTACTAGGAGGTGGATAACGCGTATTCTTGTGACAGTTCTGACATGCGTGCTCTTTCCTGCCTGTGGTATGTTGCCCAAGATGTTGCATTGCACGAGCAAATCGTACGTTTTCACGATGGCTCCATTCGTTATAGTCTGATTGTGAGTAATTAATATGGAGGCTAATGACGTTCCTTGATCAGGCGTTAAAGTCTCCGTTGGTTAAATACGCGTATTTCGATAATTTTGGGAAGTTTCTAGGGTGTTCAGTGTGTCAACGTGACGAATATCCGACAGGTTAACATCGCGATGTGTTTCCATTCGCATATATGAATATAAACGGTAATTGGAATATAAAAGTAGTGGTCTACATTCCGAGATTTCATTTTCTCTGTTTTCTCTCGTGACCGTGATTTAGAACAAAGAACTCCGGAGCTACTTGTAGGCTTTTTTTTAATCACTGCGTGACTCACGACGAAATGAAATCGACAGGTTTCGCCGAGTCAGATAGCGAAGAATATAAAGGAAAATACCTCGGCAAGCTGAACGCGTATCATCATCAAGTTGCTGGTGATGTTTACGTGGTTGACGAGTACACGTTGTTGCTGATCTCCTTCAGCTACGATGGCAACGGAGCCGATACTTTCTTCTGGGCTGGTGCATCGAATCGACCTGGCCCGCAAGGTTTCATCGTGCCGGACGAATGGGGCAAGTCAGTTTACTTTGGTCTACAAGAATCTACGTGAAAGTCACGCGATTAAAAGGTATATTATGTTTCAGAACAAATGTCCTGGATCGATACTTCAATAAGGATTTCACGCTTACCCTGCCAGACAATAAAAAGATAACGGATATAAAATGGTTCGCTGTGTACGACTTGGGCAGCCAGGTATTCTACGATGATCATCACACACCGTGTTAATAGGTAATCGAATTAATTCCAATAGATAATTAATCGCAAAGTTGTTTCGTTTAGAATACGTTTGGCGACGTGTACATTCCCGAAGAATTCGATCCACCGGCTCCACAGAAGATTTCTCAATTAACGAAACGGTCCCATGGCGTGTCTTCGGAGTCTCTCATAATCATGGACTCAAAAACTATTAAAATACCAGAATTCACATACGATGGGGAAGGGACAGACACGTATTTCTGGGTAGGACTTGGACCACAACCTTCTAGCAAAGGGACCAAAGTTCCCGATGAATATGGCTAGTAAGTAGTCGATAGAAATTTCTAACAAATAGATAAGAGAATCTGAGCTAATTTGTTCCTTGTTCTGTCAGTTTGGATCCTATTCATGCCTACAAGGAAGAGGATGTAATCATTCAATTACCCGGGGACATGACAGTGTTCAATATCGATTGGCTGAGTATTTTCGACGTGAAGACTAAATCGAACTACGGCTCTGTTATAATTCCGGATGGACTAAATGTGCCTCCTTCGTTAGTAAAAGTAATACATTTTTCCAATTCCTTATCATCTATTCGAATGAAACTATATGTACCAATGATCGATCCATCAAAGTACAGGTGATCAAACACACGCAGACTTTGCCGAATTGCGTCCAACTTCACAAACGATTTCAAGTTAGCTGGGAAATTTTCGGTCCTCAGATCACCGTTCAATTAGCGGGACAAGTCAGTAAGTATTAATGCAATTTCCCTCTTTCTCCTTCTACCTACAGCATCGACTTGCTCTAGATGACGACGAATACATGGCGTTTGGTCTATCCGGTTCCGAGACTTCTAGCCAAATGGAAGGTGCAGACGTCGTAATTGCTTATGTGGATGGTACCAGAGGCTACGCGGTAGATTACAACATTACAGCGAAAGCTCCGGTATGTATATGGAAAAAGTATTCCGTGAATAGACATGGAATACGAAATAATTCGTTTCTGTTTCACGAGCAGTGTGGGAAGGTACTCGGCCAATACAAAGGAGTGTGCAGGGATGAGCTGTTCGGTGGTTTGGATAATAATCAGATGTATACCGCGGTTAGAGAGGATGGAATTAACGTTGTTACTTACAGGCGTACCCTTATCTCGTGTAAGTTACAACTCAGAATAGAAAGAACACAGCTTGACCTGGAATTGTACGACATACTTTGTGTCATAGCCGATCCAGGAGACAAAGAATATCCAACGGATCGACCAGTTTACGTGGTATGGGCTCTAGGGAGATTAGACGAGAATAAGGAGCCAACATTCCACGATGTATACCCCAAGGGTGATCTGAAATTAGAATTGGTCCGTCAGGAGCCCGAGAACACGTGCATGGATTTTACGGAAAACGATGAGAAATTAATGTGAGTAATAAACTAGTTAGTAACTACACGAGTACTCGAGCACTCTATTTATCAACGTCACTTTGGCAGAGAACCGTGGGAGAAGGCAGAGATATTCGACAGAAGTATTCGAACGTTTAAAGCCACGATTGGCCCGTCTGGAGGCAAGAAGGGATATCAAGGAATCACAGGTTTGATAAATACCCGAGATGTTCATGATATCGATATTTATTCGATTTCTTTTAATTAAACCGCATAGTAACTTCGGTATACGTTTCGTAGGACAAACATCCACAGGTTTAGCATGGTACATCGAGGGCCAACTGGTGCCCGAATTATATCTGCGTCGTGGATTAACTTACAACTTCCGTATTCATGGTGGAAATAATCCTCACAGTTCCAATTTGTACCATCCGTTGATTATAACTAATGAACCACACGGCGGATACGATAAACTCAGCGACGCAGCGAAAAGTAAAATTAGAGTTTTGGCTGGAGTCGAATTCACCAGAAGAGGACAACCCAGACCAACCGCAGGTTTATAAAATATTTCAATAATTTGATACGTTTGGAAAGAGAAACGTAACGCGAGAATAATTTATTTTTCTCAGTTGGTCCGCTTTGCTTGAGCAAACATGGCGGACGAGATAGAAGACTAGACGATGATTTTGTAACGTTTAAACAATTCAATAGGTCATTAGTGAGTACGTGTGAGCCAGGTAAAGTGATACATAGGATTTTCTCTTGTCTCCCTCGAACGAAAGAAGATTCTTCTTTAATTAATGTGACTTTTCGTAGGAGAGGGTGGAATTTTGGAAGTTACACCGAACTCCACGTGGCCTGATATGGTTTATTACAATTCATTTACTCACGCCAACATGGGTTGGAAGATACACGTTGTGGATGCTTACTCGAAAAGCGTCGCTGTTACTCGACATTTATCGTTACTCGCAGGAATAATGGCTGTGTTTTTTCGTTTGTTATAAAATTAGATATAAGCTGCTAAGATTAGTCGTACCTCCTTATTATGCAAGCACAAATTGACTGATTTTAGTAAATAGAATAGGAAAGAAGAATTTCATCAGCGTTGCAGACGGAATATTTATGTGCGTTCCTATGTAGGAAATGAATCAAAATCGGAGCGAGATCGATGCATTCGAGTATGTGAATATATTGTAATTTTATATTAATAAATTTAAAACGTTTCATTGTATCATAAACCTCGAATCTTTATATTTAATAAGAATAAAAGAATCTTTATTTCTATTAATTATATAGCGAGTATTTGATATCCCGCGTACCCTTTGAACTTACAAATATTTCATACGTGAAAGGATTACTTGGAAAGTACAAGTCTTTTAGCGTAAAATAAAAGAGAATTCACGTTTATATAATTATTTCGTGATTACTTTCCAAACAATAATAAAATACATTTCTCAAAGTGACCATTATAAAATTTGGGCAGAAAAATGTTCAAGTATGTTAAAAAATATTCAAATATCCAAATATAACGTCTATCTTTCCGCATTCCAAGTGATTGTCATTGATCGATAAATCACGTGATTGGAATTCGAATCACGTGATATGTCTTGCGTATGCGCGAAGAAAATTAAATTCGACTACAACTTTGCTATCTTTCGTAAGTTTCTTTTCTATATTACACGTTATGAACGAGCGATATGGAATTAAACACGGATCTTTGATTTAATACGAGATACATCGAGATACAGCATCGTGATATTCAGCGAAATCTAAATACCTCGCATGACACATATCCGTACATTTGGCTAGAATGTGTCAACTTTCTCTGGAAGTGAAATCTGTGAACGAGAAAGTTAATATCATTGGGATCATTTTCTGCGTCAATGATTAAATCTTACGTCACGATCGACTCCACTTTTCCGAGCAATTAGATCTTATAAAAGTACTCAGCAGTTATGTACGACTGAAAGCAATCACGATTTAAACAAACTAGAATTTGCGTTAATTTCTTCTGCTTGAAACGTAGAATTATTTCCACAGCAGAGGGAGAAGTCGAAATAAAATTTATCTCCTTTTACAAAAATTCGACAGCGGAGCAATTTCCGTTGCAACAGATACTTTTCACGGATTTTTACGAAATCGGCTCGATCCAAATACATTTGTAAGCGTATCTACGCGAAAGTGCTCGAGAATCGAAAGTTGTTTTAGCTGGAAAAAAAAAAAAGAAAAGAAAAAAACTGGATTGTGAGTGGTCCGAAGAGATACCAATAAACTCGTGGACATTCTCATTTCGTCTCAAACCGTAGGCGTATTAGCATCTTCGATCGCGTGGCAGTGTCGTTCGAGTTACTCGACAAAATTGTATACAAAGTGAGTTTAGGTGCATTTAAACAAATGATCGTACGGTTCTGTTATTGTATCAAGCGTAATGTTTGCAGTGGAGAAGAAACCTCTTAGCTTCACCACGATCGAGGGAGATGTAGGACAGAGATTGGATAAGATGTTTGGTGTGAGATGTAGTTTCTTAACAGTACAACCGGGTCAATGTTTGTTACCACCTCAGTTCGTATTTTATGGGACGAAGATCAGGGATATGGAGATCTACGAGGACGATGTATGGATGGTGTCATATCCACGAACTGGTAAAACGCGATCGAAAGTAACTTTAATTCATAACGATCTGGATCTTCAGCCTTGTTTCTGTTTCAAACCACAGGTAGTCACTGGGCCCAAGAAATGGTATGGTGTATCGGGAATAACTTTGACTACAAAAACGCACAGACTCTATTGGTCATACGAAATCCATTGCTCGAGTAAGTTTCAACGTAGAAGATGACAAAACTGTCGCAAGTTTTCGCAAGTTGGTATAAATATGTCTCATCGATTTAGGGCTTCAGCGTTAATGGTCACCGGGGATTACGCGGAATGGTTCGCGAAGCTAGGTGATTCTGTTGAAAATGTTGTAAAGATGCCACGAACGAGATACGTTAAGTCTCATCTTCCGCTCGAATTGTTGCCGCAACAAATTCACCAAAAGAAACCGAAAGTACGCTTTTAACACCGCGTTATGTCGTAACCAGCAATGGTAGCATTACGTAAAGTAACAGAAGTACGCGATAAAAGAAAATGAACCGTAATTACATCGATATTATGGGTGTTTCAGATAATCTACGTTGCTAGGAATCCAAAGGATACGTGTGTCAGCTTTTACCATTATTGTAAAACGTTTCACAACATAACAGGAAGTTTCGAGGACTTCGCTGAATTATTTCTAAATGAAAGTGGTACGTATTCAATGTCAATGTACCGATAGAGACGTTTACATACTTAGCACGCGATATTTTCAATTTAAGCACCGATGGGCTCATTTTGGAATCACGTTTTGAAATTCTGGGCGATGAGGGACGAAGAAAATGTATTGTTCCTAACGTACGAGGGGATGAAAAAGGTAATGGTGGTAATTACAACGTTAGATGTGATATTTCAAACAGTGAGTTTGCAGGATCAGGTGGCAGCAATTAGAAAAACCGCGAAATTTCTAGGAAAATCTGTGACGGACGAACAAATCGCTGACCTTAGCGAACATTTGAAATTTTCAAAAATGGCAGCTAATCCCGCCATAAATTTGGAGCACATTTTGCCGCAAAAGGATTTGCCTGGGAACGACAAATTTATTAGAAAGGGCAAAGTCGGTGATTGGAGAAACTACATGTCCGAAGAATTGTCTCAAAGATTCGATGAATGGAGCGAAAAGTATTTACGCGGAAGTGGCCTCGACTTTGACAGGGAAGTTGAGTCGTATGATGAGGAATGAATGTTAACTACTAAAGTGTGTATACCCCAAGTTTCGATTCTATAAAAAAAAAAGGAAAAAAAAAAAAAAAGAAAAATATATCTTTTGATCGTTATACTGATGTAATATGTATATTTTTATGTTAATGTACACATGCTTACGCAAAATTGTACACATTGTTGTCGAAAAAATATATTAGGAAAATAATAAGATTTGTGTTTGTATGTACATTTAATATAAATTAGTATCACTTACACATTAATTACGATGCCATATTTAAACTTGTGTAAGACCGGTTTTCTACTAATGGATGTCAACTTCAGTTTGTCATACTTGATTGAATTTCTAATTTTATACGATTTAACGTAGAGAAAAAGACTGTGACAACAGTGGATTTTTGATAATACGAAGTATTTGTTTGTTTAGTTTAGTTAAAAGAGTTGACACATCGGGAACCTTATTCGAGACTCGCGCCCGAGTCGATTCTCAACGTACGACGTTGTATGTCAAAGCAAAGATGGCGTTGATTCGTGTTGTGTCAGGTGTTGAAAATTTCTTTAAATTCTGTTGAAATCTGACATTGCATGTAGTCGTGACACTTTGGTCAGTTATTTACTCTATTCTTGGCCTTGTCGAAGATCGTCAATTGAAAAAAACGTGGAGGCGTCTGTCAAGAGTCACGTGTAATACTGCCCGCTAGTGGCATCTTGCACTTAACCTTAGCCTTGTTCGGTGTTATACGATCATCTTCAAATCACGTAAAAATTTCAAAGTAACGACGTCGATGTTGTATCATTTGTCAGATAAGTGATAAAAAATATTTATCGATTAATTTCGGAACGATATAGGCAGCCATCATTTACGTCGAGCAATAATAGAAAGATTTAACACGATTCTATGAAGTTCAAGTTTGAATTATACGCTATTTAGCCTTGTTTACGAAGTACTGCATCTTACCCAAGTCTGTAAATATATTTAGTTGGATGCTGGTAAAATTCACACCTGGCTGAAATGCCTAAAATAAAAACCAGACAAGCAAATAGCCTCTGGTTAAGGCAACGCGAATTGGGTATAAAATTCCCTTTAGGACATGCTGATCGTTTTCATAAAACCCTTTACTCCTCTATACAACCAGTAACTTCTTGGGATCATGCATTGTCCGCAAATGCTGCCCATGGTGGAGTTTTTAATCTTGAGTACTCCCCGGATGGGTAAGTACACGTAGTTGTCGATTCTTCAATTCCACTTGGACATATCGCATATATCAATAACACTTTGTTTCTCCTCTTTTCTTTACAGCTCCCTCCTGCTGGCGGCATGTGAAAAAAAAAGTATTCTCATGTTTGATCCGTTAAGAAGAAGATTGATCCATGCAATTGATAATGCTCATAGCGATTGTGTTAACTGCGTTAGGCATGTATAGATATTTCTTTAAATCTATAATAGCTTTATAATAATAATTTTCTCTCGTAATAGGTTTCTGGATCAACGTATGTTTGCAACATGTTCAGATGATTGCACGGTAGCTCTTTGGGATGCCAGAAACTTAAAGCAAAGAATAAGAACTCTTAGAGGTCATTCGAATTGGGTGAAAAATATAGAATACAGTCCCAAAGATAGTTTATTATTGACCAGTGGTTTCGATGGCAGCATATATACTTGGGATATCAATAGTTTTACGGAGAATAGTTTCCTTTATACGCCTGTGTTTCATACAAATGGTTTGATGCGTACTAGGCTTAGTCCGGATGCTAGTAAAATGTTAATAAGTACCACTTCTGGATACCTCATCATTATACACAATCTTAAATTAAGAACATTAAGCCAGGATTTATCGGGATTTAGAGTATGTTTCATTTTTTATATTACACATTTATATCGCATATTGTATTTCACACGAGATAATAGTTAATTATTTTTATTTCAGCCGAATATGTATCGGTTAATGCAATCGTCTCAAACTACGATACCGAACGTAGCAAGTTTCACGCATCTGTTTTCTCATTCTCGTCCGCATAACAGAGTAGAATTTTTAACTGATTTCCCTGTTGGCGATGACGCTGAAATAATATCGAGTTTGCAAGTGCATCCTAAGGGATGGTGTGCTTTGTCCAGAAATGTCAGCAGTGGAGAGAAATCTGAGGTTGGTGTTAACAAGTTTACACGAAAGTGCGCCACTTCGACCGTACGTACTTTTGTTACATAATGAATACGTAATGTACATTATGTATACGATTGTTTCAGTGGACTTGTATCCACGACATACAAGAGCGCGATGTATCTGCTACAGCAGACCAGACGAAAGAAGGAGAGGAAACAGTGCCTCAATTTAACGAAGTACCCGTAGAGGAATTCGAAGATTTTCAGCAACCTCAGTCTTCTCGTACGGGTATAACATCTTCCTTTTTAATAGAGAGTCCAAACAATCGCGTTCGAGTAGTTCATACTACATCTGATACGAGACCGAATACAACCGGTTTATCGGATAACGCACAGCCAGTTAGAACATCAAGAAGTAGCTGGCGTTTAGCATCTCGCAGGGCATCACGGTCGCAATCTAGAAATTCGCGTTTAGACAGAAATGCGACAAGAGCAAATTTCGGTGCGATCGAAGTTAGTTCTAGTTCAAGCTCGTCCGATTCTCGGGTAAGCGTGGACAGGGACGATAGGCAGGCAGATAGGTATATATACGCGGCTGATATATACGCGGCTGATGAGAGTATACTGGAGGAGGGTTCTGGTGACCAAGAGAGGGAGTCGGGCCAGGATTACAGACCCCCGAGACCAAGTTCCCATCTAAACTACTTAAGACCACGCAATATTATCGACAACTTTTCTACCGGTAATATAGAATTACACGTAAGTACAACCGATGTGTGGGAGGCACACGTAGCGATTAGAGAAGCTAGGCTTAGAAGGGAGAGGGATTGGCTCTCTAGATCAAGTAACAATACCGTCGTTATAATTGGCGATCGAATCAGAGTTCAGAATCGAAACAGACAGGATCAACAAACGATGTACGCTATTCCGAGAAATCGAAAAATTCATCAAAATACACCTAGGTTAACGCATTACATCGAGGAACCCAACGTAGGTTCCGGTTACATCAAAGAATTGTGTTTCTCAGCTGATGGTCGGCTAATATGCTCACCGTTTGGCTATGGCGTACGATTGTTGGCATTTTCTAGCGACTGTTCGGAATTATCCAATTGTGTCCCTCCCCATAACGAGCCTGTACGATTGCACGAATTAGTAACAAATGCTAGCCACTCTGGCATTGTAGTCAGTACAAAATTTTCTCCTAGGCACTGTTTGTTCGTATCAGGCTGTCTGAGTGGAAAAATCGTTTGGCATCAACCAGTGGTTTAGTAAAATTATTTCAGCTTTTCACCGTAAAAATCTGCTTACAATGAAACATCTTGATGAGATATATGTTACTTGCCGATTTTTCTTCTCCTGGTTTCATCTTTTGTTTTTCTTCTTCATAAACTCGGTAGCGCGCGGTCTGAATTTCTTTTTCGTTTTCTTTTTTATATATATAT
>NW_016909955.1:620244-639733 GCF_001483705.2 Eufriesea mexicana
TATATATATATATATATATATATATGATTATCTTTCATTAGCAATTTAAAAAGGAAACAGTCATGACGTTATTTTAAGCACCGTTCGATTAATTCATCTCGCACATTTAGAAAACTGATCATGCAAGTATAGTATTTTTACTAACGATAGAGGTACTTTTTCATTGTGAAACATTTCAATAAGTTCATGGCAGAGTACTTTACGTTTATGTTGCTATTAACACGGTAGGAGCAAAAACGCCGAAAACATTCCGTCAACTGAAATATACATTCTTTCGTAGAACAATGGCGATCGCATTACCATTTGCAAATTTGGAAATACAATACCGATACTTCGATTAATTATACATTTCCAATCTATACGTTTTGTTTGGTAATGATCGAAGCAACGATCAAAATTTTCGATGAATATACATATATGTATGTATATATATATATATATATATCATAAGCTGATTTGAAAGGTATCGCAGGAAAATATTAAAGCCTTCGTCTCTGTGTATCATTTGCAACAGCCGTCAGTTAGGATCTAAGGGAAGAAAAAGAGGTAATACCATAGAATGAAGTTATTATGCAAAGAAAATCAACCTCGCTGAATCACTATCCTTGGCGTTATCGTTAGTATTAAATTTCTTAGCTGCGTATCGCGTGACTAGTGTAATAAGTACTCGAAATTTCAAGTAATCATCAGCTGATTATTCAGTGTATCGAACTCGTGTCGTTGCTCACCGAGAAACGAGGCCTTCTCGCGACTATTAATGAAACGAAAAACTCTAGATCGACGTGACTTTAATCCTAAAATAGCGAAGCACTCGCTCAATTTCCAAATCGAGTAATGCAATGAATGACGTTGCTCATAGGCTCAAAACAGAAACGAACGTATGATCGAAGTAATGAACAGCCGGTGTTTGTATTTATTCGAATCGAGTTTCTTCGACCATGGAGTTTAACCGTATTCGTGTGATCGTTAGAATCAGAGTGGAGTGTTGCTTTTATCGTAAACACTCAGTGTTCCGTTGAAAGGAACATCATAGACTCGTATCATTAAGTAGGAAAGGAATCGTGTAACATATGTAAATACATCGTCAACTTAGATATGTAATAACGATATAAATGTAATAACAAGTACGATGAAGTTCATGCTCGTAAACGCCGTATTACTTTTAAGGTAAGAGCGAGTCAAATTATATTTGAAGGAAGCAATCTGTTCACGTTCGGAATCATGAAGTTTTACGATCTTTTAAACGGTCACTTACGTGTAAGTTGGCTGTACTTGTAAAGAAATTGGCATTGCTATAGAAGAAATGTTTGATTTATTGAAGGAAAATCGAAGTACAGGCAGAAATTGAAGCGAAAAGGTACGCGTGAAATCGATCGTCTCGATAATCACGAATAGGGTCTGAAATTATTCACTGCTTCGGTTCACGTTAATTATGGTTATTAAACGGAAAGTAATTAGAGGAATCCCGACGCCAGTTTTGCCAGGAAAATTTGTAAGAATCTTGTATGGGGGAATTGCGTCGCGTGCCATCGATGGCTACTTAAAAGGGGATTTTTAATGGTACGCCGACTGCGAATGCAGGTGCAGATTCGTCAGCAGTCTCCTATTTTATCGGAGAAGGTGCGAATGTTCACGAAAAACACTGTATCCTTGCTTACCTTATTCCAGTCGACAATTGTTTTCGAAGTAATTAGCGACCGACTGATCGCGTCGCCTGTACGCTCTTTATATTATAACTATACGATCGTGTACAGTAGTTAGTGTGCTGATTGTTTTGTAAGATTTGTTTGTTTTCTTTTTCTATACAATAAAATATTGCTTAATGTCTGTTGCCTGTCTACCTCGAATTTCCCGTCGTTAACAAACAATTCCTGTGAACACGAAGATGGCTACTCCGATAGGGATACGTTTGCAAGTTAGTCAAGGTCCTTTGTCTCGATCCGCTGTTTTCTCGAAATCCAAAGAAATCCTCGAAATCTCTCCACACCTTGTTCCATTGTACAATCTTTATTAACAATTAATTTAACTTATTTACAAATATATGATACCTTAAGATTCAACAAACTGCCGCCATAGCACACAGAATAATACAATCTGTTCCTTATTATTCCATCTTGCACCTCGAACGTTAAAAATGTTGACTCTCGTTTCTTCGAATAGCCAAGGTTTTACGTTCTAGCTATAAAACTGGAGATTCGACGGGTCGTGTCAGTTATCGAGCTGATTTCTTCGATAACTGGCACAGATGGTTTGGTACTGCAATAAAGGTTAGACACTTTCCTCGTACAATAAGAGACAGTAATTCGTTAATAAATAGCTGAATAAATAAAAGAGAAAAAAGAAGAATCATTATTTCGTGGTTAGTTATATTCCTCTCCCGTGTTATCGTGTCGATTACATCGTCTACTATCAGCAAAAGTCACGTACATTACGCGCATTCGCATGTGGAAGTGTTTCTAGATTGAAAGATTGCGACGATGACGTGTCAGCCGTAATTCAGTCAACTAACCATTCCAAGTGATTTACAAGTCCATCCAGCATCCTTTGATTTCTGTTCCCAAACGAAGTCCGAATGATCGGGTTATTTCAACGATCTTGCGCAATCGGAAGTAACTTTATCAAACGACATGGTAAACGATTACGGCCAAAAGTATGTATCCGAAGTTAGCTATGATCGATTGACCGGCGTTGACAAGCGTAGAGATTGAATTTTCACGATGGCCATGGTGATCGCGATGATCGTGATTGTCGTGGTAATTGGTTTCGGAGCTATTCGCGCGAAAATCCGCAACGTGTACGTGTCCCTCGTGCGGGGATCTCTTCGATCTTTCGACGAGTCTCAGCCTGGTATTTTTCGTTGTTCGTACCGGGGGTACCGATAGATCCGACGACGGGAGACGACGTTTCTCGAGCTGAGAATGATCCGATCGAATCGCCTCGCCGGGAATCGGTGGAGGTAGTTCCCCTTTAAATTTGCCGAACTGCGGCGTTCTGCTGAGAATGTCGGAGGAAAGCTTGCTCTTGGAGTGTTCCTCGATGCCGGAAATGGACCTGACCAAGCTGGAATCCTTTAACATTTTTCCGTCGAAGGTGATCAGTACCTCGGCCGACGGCGAGGGCGAGGGTGGAGGTTCGTTGGAAAGCGAGCTAGGATGCGGTGGCAAGTAATAAGCATTTACTCTGTCGGCAGCCATTTCCATATCATCCGCTTCGCTCGGACGCGGTTTAGCATTCGTGGTTTTCTTCTTTGATTTCTTGATCGTGGCGACTGTCGGCACGGGCGGAGAAGGTATGAAAACTGGCTCGAAGTTGTCGATCGGTTTACGGTTAGTTTCCTGAACGCGCGGCTCTTCTTCTTCCTCGATCCTTTCCGAGATTCTCCTCTGAGCCACGTCCTCTGATTTCTCGACGCTTCTAATGATGGGTTTAAAGCCGCTCTCGATCACTATCGAGTCTGGATTGAATCCCGTGTTCCTGGCGGGTTTCATAGGTGTGACGAAGATATTGGGAATGTCCAAGTTCGACACTTTGGTCTCTAGTTTGGCTCGTTGCTTCGAATCGACCTTCTTCAGCTTCGCGATCTGAAGGTTATCGTTGCCTTGGGAAAGTCTGTCGGCTGTTCTCCTTCCATAAGTCGAGGAGGAGGGTCTGTAGACGGTCTTCTTGCGTTCCATGAAGACCGATCTGGGCGGTAGGGGAAGGGTGGGCTGGGGCATCGTATGGGCGGTCTGCAACATCGGTCGACGTGTCAACACCGGTCTCTTGACGAACATCAGCTGTGTCCTTTGGTCCGGCTGATGGTGATGATAATGATGGGGAAGGGGTGGATGATAAAGATGGTGGTAATTGGTGGCGTAATGGTGAGGTACCGGCCTGGAATATAGGATCTGTGGACTGGCGGTAGCCGGGTAAGCGTGTTTCGTCCCATGGCTCAGTGGTCGTGGATTATCTGCAACGAGGTTAGACAATTGCTGGTTAGAGGGTTGCCGAAGGAGCTCCGGCTGGATCTCCATGATTTGTTGCCGGCCAGGGTAAGAGGAGGTCAGTCTGGTGACTCCCATCGATTGTTCGCGATAAATCGGTGCGAGCTGTTGATGATAATGATGGTGGTTGTGATGCTGCTGCATGAGATCCCCGTCGACGTGCATATGATGCGTTTCCTTCACGCGTACCTCGTGACGATGAGGCGCAACGCCGAGACCTGGCGTGCTGTACGAAGGTTTCGAAGTGAACGGTTCCTCGTACTCGTACGGCGACGATTTCAAGCGTACGTAATTGTTGTTATTAGCGGTCGTTAGTAACTGCGTGTATGACGTGCTTAGCTTGTCGGGGTTAGTCGCTGGATGATAAGAGTAACGAAGCCCGGGTTCACCATGAAGATGATGAGGATGCTGCTGAAGGAACTCCGCTGTTGGTGTTACCTTGCTCGACACGCGAATGCTGGAGCTACTCTGGAGGTCCTCGATAGGACGTTGATTCTTCGGATTGACGAAAAACTCGTGATTCTCGCTGCCAGCAGCTTCGCTGGTATCGCAGCTGTCGTGAACGTTTATTTTCCAGCCCAGGTAACGATGCGTGTAACACTGAATATTCATCGACACGCGTGAGTGCACCTTCTAATTCGTTCTCCGTACAAATGATCGCATCGACTTACCTGGTAGTACACGGTATCGGGCGTGTCTTCGTCCGGGGTCCATTCCACGAAGCCTGGTTCTCCCTGGTCGCATTCGAGAGTCAATGTGCGCTGATAAGCACCGAACGACGAGAACTCGTCCGCTAGAGGTTGATTCTGATCGGGCACCCAGTTGCAAAGACGTCCGACACCCGTAGGTCGATATACTCCGCGTTGACGTTGGGCGCCCGCGAATATTTTCACTTTCTGTTTACCAAGAAAATCACTTTTACGTTCGCACTGTCAACCGAGTTATCAATTTCACGTACGCGAAAAGAGAAAGTCAGCTTACGGCTTTCTCCTCCGGCGTCTTGTGTTGATATCCACCGATCGGGTCATCGGTAATGTAGAAGGGATGATAACGAGCCGGGGTATCGGGATTTTCCCCACCTTCCACCACGAAAGTGTATTTCTTCCCACGGACGACGTTGATCTCGGGAATTAGTAGGCCGTTTATGTACCACGAGATACCCCAACCAACGTGACCTGAGAAAAGTGAATCGTTCCGGTTTACATACCGCTTGCAAATTCGCATTCCTGACAGCCACGTTTTGTACCGGTGATAGCGGGATATCCGTGTTTTCCTCCGGTGGGTCCCATCTGAGCGTATAACACTCCATCCTCGGGTTCGTCGCACTGGATGGGTGGAATATCCCAAGCGTCGTCTCTAGGTGCCGGTGCAGGAGTCGCAGGTATACGCGGTGGTCTTTTCGGAGTTACGACCGATTGCTGTTCAATAAAATCACATTCGTCACCTATGCGAATATACCAGATTCCCACGTGTTCCGCGTTCACTGCCCGTTCATCGAGCGAGGAATGTTCGATACGTGATAAAATACCTCATTAATACCATCGTCCTTGTCGCCATTGCTGCTCGGTAATATCTGAGAGTTTTCGTGATCTGGAACGGGACAATTCCAAACCGGCGGTCTACCGAAATCGATGAAACGATCGGTTTTCAGATAGTCGGTGTGAAAGCTGACCTCTTGCCTCTCGTTTAGTGGGCCGATGGCCCAGATGATCGCTTGCGAGCCGTTCGTCAGGATTTGATGGTCCAGTTCATCGCTCGCCTTTAGCGATCTCTGATACGTGACAATGCTGTATCCGTCCACCAGCGCCGCGTTCAACAATCGAATGGAATTCGTGTTCTCCTGCAAAGCGCCAATTCGGCCGAGGAAATTCAATGTAAACCACGCAACAAGATCCGAACGTAGCGACCGGTCGGTGACAAAAGGATAGGTGCGATCGGGAAAGCGTAAAGGCGAAAGCGACTAACTTTTATGCGAGTGTCAGGACAGCTACCCCGTCCACCGGAGCATTGAGACTTTGCCTCCAAAAAGTAATCGACAGCGTAGCCCTGAAGAGTTTGCTTGTCGACCCAGGCCACTGCCACGTCTCCACCGATCATTAGGCTTCTCTCGGGATTCGCGGATATTCCGAACGCCATGTACTGTCCATCCTCTGGAACGAAGATACAGGTGTATGATTTACCTAATTTACCGAGCAGCTCGTTCGGACCGGGACCGCGCGTTAAACGTAGCGTGAAACGTAACTCTTATCCGACTCTTTTTCCGCAAGAGAGATTAGATTTGACGGATACGATGTAAATGGGGCGTGTAATCGTTGTCGAATAGCGTGTACGAAGGTGACGAACGCATTGCGAAGATAAAATAGCGTATTATCCGTGGAACGGTGCGAGGATGGTTAAAGTGTGGTTAATTAAAAGTTGGGTCGGATCTCGGGCTCGCCGGTCTCGGCAGGTATAAATTCACGCCGCTTTCGATAAATGCGATAGAAGTTTTGTTCCTTTGCGAGACGTACACGCGGACAGCCTGGAAATATATACTCACCAAGTTTTCCAACGAGTTGGGCGACTATGCTGTCTCCGGCCACGGCCCATCGCACCTCAAAAGCCAGTCTGTCCTCCAGAACTTCGCAGTTCAGTTTCGACTGAAATCAAACGACAAACCGTTTACCATCGTTCACAACAGCAACATCGATTTCTTCGTGCGATTCACCGAGACGATCGATCGATCGCGAAATCTCGTTGTCGCACCCCCGGAGCGATCGCTCTTCTCCCGGCGAGATGTTGAGGCCGACAAATGACGTAGTTGGGCGAGAAATCGAAAGTGGAAGAAACGATTTATCCGAGTTAAAGACAACTCTCGAGGTAGGGCAAGGAACTCGTTCGATTGTCAAGAAAGTAATACGTTTATTCGCATTAATCTCAAGTAAAATATTATATTATATATATATTCGATATGCGCGAAGCTTCTGTACTTGGATAGAAGAACTGGCCTAGGTCGGAAGGGGATTTCCTCAGCATTATTTCCGAGCGACAAGTCCTCCGTCTCTTGGAATAACGCGCGCCACCTCTCGGACCGCGAAGATGAGAATAATTAACCCTTGTATCACAGTCGAATAACCATCGCTCTCTGTCCTCACACGCTCGACCTTATCAAAGTAACGGATCTTCTCCTTGCTCTTTCTCTTCTTCCTCGTCATCGTCCTCTTCTTCTCATCCCTTACACTTATACCTTAAATCAATGATACTTTGAAGTTGGAAACACGACGAGCAAACTTACAATCTCACGCCATTCATTCGCAAGCTTATGTCTTATCGCAAGTAGCATGTTCTTTCTCGTCTTTCCCGCGGTGTTGTACGCAACGCACGAAAGGGTTAGGGGTGAGGATAAAATTCCGTAGCCTCGACTGCTCGTTCGAAAGCAGCGAAAACGGTGAATTTTCTTCGAACGGTCCCCACGCGTTTACGTAATGTCGGTGGAGCGCACGCAGATGAGCCGAGAGACAAACCGATATCCAAGCGTCACTAATATCGACACATGTTTCATACGGACTCGGAGAGAGACGGCACAGCGTGAATTATGGCGACTCGTATTGTTCGAGGAGAACATGCGACGCATCCACTCCTACGGGGGCGAGATCGTACGTCTCTTAGAATAGAATTCTAAAGGGGATTCGAGAGATTAAAGGCGTGTCTGGTAGGTATGTGTCCGTGGGACGTTTTACGCCTGCATAGATTGCGTCTACTTTACGTTACACTCGTACAGAGTGCGAATTTATTTTCAATTAACGAACGTTCGATCGGGGTACAACTGACTCTGTATCGTTGGAACGTCGCGAAAAGGTTTCTCCTTCGATCGGGTCACGAGATAACCCGCGTAACTCCAACACACTCGTGTTTTTCTCCCGGAAGGTTCTCGGAACGATACGCACGAATAAAATTCCTGCTAATCGCGTTCCGAAACGATTCACCCTGTACAAGCGTTGCGCCGATCTACGAGATGCTTCCGACCGTGCAAGTGTTTGCAAAGGTGTGCTCCGCAAGCGCGTGTACGTGTACGAGTAGCTGTACAAAGCGTAAACCGATGTTCAGAGATTCCCCGTCTAATAGATCGCCGGCGCGTGTTGTTAAATAAATAACGAAGAAGGCAGAGAGTCACCGTCTCGTGTCTCTCTTTCTCTCTCAGCCGTGAAACTTCCAAAGTGGCTGTACGCGACTGTGGAACTTTACGAATGAGGCCCCGGCTAATATTATCGCAGCTGTGCCACCTGAGCTTTCCACGATGGAACGAAAGGAATGATCGTTGGTAAACGTGGCGGCCGGCTTACAGAACTTTCGCTAATTTGTCGAAACGCGAGTTTGACCGAGTTCCGTTAGGTGCCCGTGGTCTGATTTACGATTGGTTTACCGCGCGCACGATAAATCGTTCGCGATTCCCCTGTCCCGAGATACGAAAGGTATCGGATCGGACGATTTCGCGGCGTGGCCTAGACGAGTATCTCGTAGATCGAATCTCATCGATCGAAGCTTCTTCGAGTAAACGACTAATCGACTAAGGAAGCGAAGACAGTTCGAGGATTTCCATCGCGGAGTTCGACCGGTCTTCCCTTAAAGGGAAACACGAGCATATCCCCGCAGAAGGAGTCTTCGAGCTGTCCAACAGCAGCGGACGTCGTGGAACGTTAGTTATGTCGGCCAATAACGAACGAAAGGGTCTGCTCTTCTGTCACCCTAGAACCGCGACTGTCTCGCGTAAGAGTTTGACTGAGGTTCGCTAGTTAAACGGCTACGCGATCTCGATCGTTGGGCTGGCAGCGGTGCGGCTTTTTCGACGGAAGGCAGACCACCGTCTTCGGATCTAAACCGTTGCTGATACGTGGCATCGTCAAGATTCGCGACGTCGTCGCCGTACTGGGCAATCGCGGCCGATCTTCCGCTCGGTGTCGGATAAGAGGCAGACTGCAGTCGATGAAGCTGCTGCGCGAGCGGTTCCTGGGTCTGCAAGCTCTTTGGTATTTCATAGTCGATCGCCTGGACCACTTGGACCTGATCTTCTCGGCGGAGGATCGGCCGGTACGTTGTCGGTCGTTGGTATTGCTGCTGAGTAAGCAACGCGCTCGCGGAGGAAAGAGTAGGAGACGGAGAAGCCTGTGACGACGACGACGACGACGTCGAAGTGGACAGCTCGTACGGATTTACCAGACCGAGCGTCTGTCCCTGCCCTCCGCGATGCACGTTCTGCAACACAAGGACAGAGACAGGATGTTATGCATAGGTCTTGCAAGCGAAGAAATTTTCCTTCTTTCGAAGGATGTCTTTTGGAGTCTCGACGATTCGTCGTCTCACATCTCGAACGAGAGAAACGAGTCGACTCGCGATCGAGGATGGAATTATCGAGACACCATTCGACACCGGAGACTATCTACGTTAGCGAGGAGCACGATTTGCTACGGCGTCTAGGATTTTTTGGAACGGCGAAACGGTGCCAAAGCAGAGGACGGGGGGGTACGAGTCGTGGACGTAGAACGAGGATGTTCGCTTGGAAAATCCGTAAATCGGTGTACGCATTGTCGACCTGGCGACGTCCGCTGACAGCCAGATATCCACTCAAATATTGACAGAGACAAATTCACCGTGGAACAATACCGAGTCTGTATCGATTGTTCCCGTGAAAGGCTCGTTTGTTTCTGCACATTCGACTGCGTTTACGCGATCGACTCTATGCGAAAACGCGAAACATTGGTCGTTGGAACGCGATGGCGGGCAACGATTGTTCACCCGTTGTCGAGTGAAGCAAGTACACGCGCCCGAGGGTTTTCCTTAATCCGCGACGATGAAAAATTCCGTTAGCGATAGCCGAGGATCGTTCCTCGAAATAAAAGAAATAAAAGAAATAAAAGAACTCGAGATAAGAGCGAAATGCGTTCGATTACGAGACATTTGGGCATAATCTGCTCGCGAAATGCCGACTGAATATGAAAGTACCTGGAAGTTTGATTCGACCGAGGGAAACTTACGAGACGTGACGCGAGAGCATCGAATCGGCTAAAGACGATGTAAATCGATCGTGAACGGGTAAAAGTCTGTTCGAATCCCTTTCCTCCCGCCAGTTCGAACGTGATTGGCATTTGCAGTTTGCACGATGTCGCATCGTTCGAGAGTCGCACCTCCTCCGCCGGAACGAGACGGCCTGTCGCGCGGCTAGGCTACGGAGACCGAGACGAGTCGATGAAAAAGTACTCCCCTAAAGTTCGCGTACGTTTTAATTAACTCGTTACTCGATCCCAAAGTTCGTCGCAAGTTGGTCGGTTTAGCAAAGGGGCATCGCGTTTAAAAGATCCAAGCGGGCGTCTCTTCTTGCATCGAGGCGTCGACTACAAGAAGCCTTTCCAGCTTACCTGCGGCGAAACTCCGAGCATCTTCAGGGACGGTGGCACGTTAAGACCCTGCGGAATTTGTATATGGCCAAAGTCCACGGCGAACGCCTCGCACCAGACGCCGAAGTGGCCGATCTGGTGGATCGTTAGATCCCCGGGCAACGTGAGCACGATGGTTTTGCGATCGTACATACGCAGCGGCCGCACAATTCCGTTCTCGTCGGGCACGCGGACACCTTGCGGCGATGGCGTTGGTCCGGCACCCACCCAAAATTTCGCGTCTGCGAAAAAATACCACCGTACACGGATGCCGTTCGCAAATCTCGAACAGAGATCCTCTCGATGGATGGAGAAACTCGGATACTCACCGGGCGCCTCGCCGTCGTAGCTGAAGCTAGGTATCAATAGGGTTTGGGCATCGACCGCGACGATCGGTTCGGAACTGACCGCGTGTACACCGTTGAGCGCTGCCAATTTTTGCGGTTTCGGGTAATCGAAACCTCGTGGTATTCTGACGTCCCCAAAGTTCACCTGAAAAGCATACGTTTGGAAGAAAGGTTAATCGGCCGCGACCTTTGACCCGCGGGGAAACGGGGTCTGACGCGTTTGAAACGTAACGCGACGGAAACAACCGGACCACGCGGTACGTCGTTTATGCCGAATGTAGAATTCATAAGCCTCGGAAATAATGCCGCGAACAGATTCCATTTTATCGTTTTCCATGCCCGCTCGCGTAATGGAAATTCCACCGTTGCGCTCTCGTTCCGTCCCGATCGAGCTTTATCATTTCGGAGGTACACGCGCGCGGTATCTGCTGCCGCGTGTCGGACACCGCGGCTCGGAATAAATTTTCGTCGCGTTGGCAATATCGAGGACGTAAATCGACGGCGGTCTGTGCGGACTGTGCGGCGGATAAACGGTGGCGCGGAACGAGCAGTGCCTTTGGTTAAACTGCTCGTTCGATACGTAATCGCGCCGGAAAAGATGCAATCGAGACGGTTCCGTCGAATTAGCCGATAAAGCCTTGGCGCTAGTTGCCGCGAGTTTCAATCCTCGAGATCGTAATCGGATTTTCGATTGCTCGTTTGCATTCGGGAACACGGCCGCGAGACGATCGAGAGCAATACTCCGGCGGGGGTCCGGCCAGTTGTTCGTATGGCTCGGAGCCAACCGTAGCAATTGCTTTCCATTCGTTGGCCGTGAAGGCACGCGTGGTAACAAACTGCGAGCGTGAAAGTTGCACGGCAAAGAAACGATACCGGTTTCTGTACCGTGCAAGTGGAATCGAAACGACACCGAAGGTCACGAGCATGATACGTTTCTGACTCACGGAGAAGTCGTCGCACCACACGAAGAACCATTTGATGTTGCCTAACGTCTTGCCCTCGGGTAGCGTCAGCGTGATGTCCTTCCTCCGATACCGCTTCAGCATGTCCGATCTATCGGAAACCAACGGAAATTCTCTGATCCATGTGATTTATCGGCTACACCGCGAGGGAGCCGCGGGTCGGGTGCATTACGCTTCCACTCTGATAAAGCTTCACCGGCGGATAAGGGACGGTGGATAAACGGACGGATGAAAAATGTAAACGTTCAAAGTGGACAGGGTAAACACGCGAAGCGAGAAAACAAATGGACACAGTGGAAACGTAAATAAACAAATCCGAAAGGTAAACGAACGCAAAGTGCGTTCGCGAGAGGGACGATTGACGGTGAAAATTTTCGAGCACCCTGTGTATAATACAGCTAATAAAGATACACGCGGAGAGCACTCACGATCCAGTCTCGTCCCGAACCCTGATTCCGTTCGCATTCGGGCTCTTCGAATTACCGACGTAAAAGTAGGCACCTGAAAGGAGATAATTATAATTGCAGGTTTCGTTGATTGCAGCGAGTTATCGGTGATTACTTAATTTCTAGCACTCGGTCGATCATGCGGCAGCCGGCTACCCGACGTTTTCTTTCCGCTCGTATTCCGGAGCGTTGAAAAGCGTCCTGGAGAACACGCGTCGCGTAGGAGAGCGACCTTCACGAACCGAGCGAACGCTTTCGATTTTATCGAGCCGCGGCATGTAGAAAAGTGAGAGTAGCGTACGAGTCGAAAGGGAGAAGTAGGAGTACCTTTTACGGCCGTGGTTAACTTAACTTTGAGCTCGAGCACCGATATCCTTCGCGAGAATCGATTCGGCCATCGATCGTTCCAACGTTAATTTCTTTTACTCCGTTTCTATCCATCGGCCGTTTCTATCGAGGACTCTCCTAGACAGATGGATGGAAAAGTCGCAGGTATGGGGGCACGAAAGATCGAAGGTGGACTCGAGGTAACGAAAAGCATAGTGAAAGGGAGGAATGAATTCGTCGTGAACGATCATGGCACGTCGCGGGTAAAGAGAACGAGGAACGATGGAAGAAACGTGGAAAAGGGATTCCTGGAACATTTGCTCCTCCACTTGGCTGTCGAATGGCCGATGTAGGACCAGCGGGTCGGCTCGGGACGTGTCCATCGTCGGTGGGTGAGAAACCGGGATCTCTAGGAGCGATAGCCGCGGTAGTTTGGGGTTTAGGAATGGCGAAATGTCGGGAGTCGCTTCTTCCGACGAGTACGCTCACTCTTTTCCGCGAAAAGCCGACAAGCCGACTTGATCGACGGGTGCACCGAAATGGGAAAGTTCCGCGCGAGCCGTAGCTTCGACGCGCTTCTTGGTTACGAACTTGGTGCTTCGCCGTCGTACGTGAAGTCCTTGACGAACAGAGTTCGGCCGTCCACCGCGTAAACTTCACCGCTCACGCCGTGATGAAGTTCCGACAGCTTGCCGATAAGCTTTCCGTAATAAGCTGCGCCGCATACCTCTGTAAACAAAATCGAATTTAATTAATCAGCTGGGGTCAAGTCGAGCGGACGTCAGGGTGGGCGTCGAGAACGAGCGGCTGGGTTAATCCCGAAGCGAATATTTGGAAACGAAGCAGACATTCGTTGCGTGCTCGATGGTCGATGGGACTATCGGGACTGGGTCGATTTGGAAATAACGTAGGGACGCGTTTTTAAGTAAAGGGGGCTAGTTCGGCTAAAAAAATTGCGACCGCAGGCGGGTTACCGATTGGTCGGGAATCGATGGATGTTGAAGGGTACCTTCGACGTCGATGCATGGTCGAAGATCGATCCCGGTAGGTCGCGCAAGGGCAGATCGTTACGTATCGCGAGGGTATGCAAAAGCGAGTTCCACGGATGCTTGTTGGGCCTTGGCAGCGGCGCGGCATGTGGGGCAGATCGTGTCGCACGAGATCACGGAATGTTAGTCATCTGTTCGAATCTCGCGTTTCTAACTCGCTGCCTATGACTCGCGGCGAGTGGAGAGGGTGAGGAGGGCTCGGCTGAAATACCTCGACGTGGAAAGATGGATGATTTTCACGGCGGATGCGTGGCTGCGTCCGCCCTATTTACCCGTAAGAGGGCCTCCGGGTTTTAATTCGTCCGTCTATGCCGATTAACCGTGAACAGACGAGAGAATGGGCCGAGAGGAAATCAGGGTTAACACTCGCGTAAATATGCCGCGGCTAGGCGTATCGAACGTCAAGGCCAATCCCAGTGGCGTGGACCGTTCGTTAGATGCTAACGAATCGTGGAACCGGTCGACGATCGATCTCGGGTCTAACCCTTTGATCGAGCGCGTACCGTTACCGCTCTCTCGGCCGGACAGGATATCGTCCATCCGACGAGATTGACGCATGCTCGGGCATAAATCCTGAATCGCGACGTTCACGGCTGCGTTGTAAACGCCGCCGTTCCGATCATCCTGAACGCGGACGAATCGGAAACATGGGAAAAATCGCGGCGACCCGGAGGAAAATTAGATACGTCTCGGGAATGATCCGTGTGCGACGTTTCGCGGTGCCGTTAACTGTCGCTGGTAATCGGTGATGTAACGTATGGGACGAAGGAACTGTCGCTCGTGCCATTTTCTTCCACCACCTGGTATTTGATAATTGAAGAAAAATACGTCGTTACGCTCCACGAGCGGAACGATCGTGGCTCGTTTATGCATCTGGATAAGGTGGACAGCGTCCAGGCTCTTTGCAGCGTTTCGTGCCACTCGACCAGCGCCAATGGATCGGGAAACGTAACGATGCTCGTTAGGACACCGGGAGCATTCGCTGTTCGAGCGAGCGAGTCGAAAGTATTTCGCCGTTTGTTTATCTCGTCCGTGACGGACGGTGGAAATTCGCTTTCCATCGGCGCACGAATGCTCTGCTCTGCTCTGGCTATTAAGTCGCGACGTGTAATCTTCGAGCCAAGTCTTGTCATTGATCGAGCGGGCCGATCTGCCGACGTAAACACGCGTAACGAGAATTGCACGCGGAGCTCGTTGATTCTCTTTGGAGAACGCGACTATTGCCGCTCCTCTAATCAACCTGCCGGTTGATCGATGGAGCTTTCCGTTCCTCTCCGCTTTGCCCTTATTATTTCCATCCGCGCGCTCCCATGAATCCTATCTCTTCCGTCCGTGTTTTTAATTAATTCGGCCGGCGTCCATTCGCGACCGACCAGATTCAAAACTGGTATCCGAAAGACTGGTAACGGGATATCGGCGTTAAAACCCGGAGATCTTGGTCCGCGTGGATAATACGCGTGGAACGAAGAGCGCGCGCTCTCGGTGATCGAGTACGCCTTCCGTGCCGTTCCGAGGCAACGTTTCGGGAAGGACGAGGATGGATCGAGTCGGGTTGGGACTATATCGTTGCTGAATCTAGGGCGTAGTCGCATAGACTTCGGTATCAATCGCTAATGAGAAGCCGAAGCGTCAAAGCAGTGTCGCTTTCGAGCCGTGAGAGGATGCATTACGTCGTTCCGGCCGCGAGCCATTAGTGCGTAATTATTGTCGCGGTAACGACGGGGTGGAACGTGATTAAATTATTACGAGCGTGGTCCGCGATTCGCTGGAGCCGCGGGAGCGGTAAAAAGCGCGGACAAACCGCGAGCAGAAGAGAGTGGATGGAGAAAGAGCGAGAGATTAATACTTTAGACCGATCAAAGCGCGAAACGCACCGCGTCTCTGATAGATCTTGGCTGCGAATTTGGGTCAACGAGATTGGTTTAAGATGTGGGAAAAAAAGAAAAGGGAAAAGAGGGAGAGAGAGAGAGAGAGAGAGAGAGAGAGAGAGAGAGAGAGAGCGAGCGAGGAGAGAGAGATACATATCGGACCTTTGACATTTTCATACGAAAGAGAAAGCAGAAGGCGGACAAGCGTAATTGCCTGCCTCTGCATAATACGACTCTCGAGTCGCTGTCGCAACAACCAGTAGATACCGGTAGATTCACGGCGTTAGAGAGAAACGGAGCGTTTTGGAAACTAAGCGAAATCTCATCCGGATAGACGCGCTTGTCGCGGCATTTCCCTCCTTTCCTACCTACATCGCGCCCTTCGATCGGAACATCCAATTTTGCATATTCACCCGGGATATCGGGATACGTCTGTTTCCGATAAATCCCATTTATTCGCTTCTCCGTGCCATACCCGTTCGCTCACGGCAGTTGGAATTATACAAGAGAACTAGCAATTTCCCTCTGTGCTTCGCGCGGGAAACACACGGAACTCGAAACTCTCCTTTATTTTCCCACGCCTCGAGTATCAGCCGTGGCTACAACGAGAGGTCTCGAGCATTGTCGCGATCAATTCGGTGTCGAATCAAAGACGGGAACGCTTTCGTTCCATCTGACTCGGCGATAAATCGGCCTGTTCCAGTAGTTCCGCCGATCGGAACTTTGCGCCGGGATTCGCGGTTCCTAAACGTCGGTCAAACTCGAAAACGAGACCCGCGACGAGTGCGACGGGGATGGAAAGAAATTTCGTCGGAGAAGGTTAAAGGGATGATCGAGCAGCTGGAACAGCTTCTCGCGTTCACCGTAGAGCCGGATCGGTATCGAAGCGTAGCTCGTAAACAAGGCGTTTGCCTATTTGCACGGGATCTAGATTAAGGTTCGCGAGTCGCGGGAATCCTCTGCGTCCCTTACGCGTGACCACTGGACCGAAGCTGGAATAGATGGCAAAGAGGAAAGATCGTCCGAGTGTCGGATTAACCGGGCATCGTGGCAGTCCTCGATTAGATGCGTGGAGAGGATAACGGGGATGTTTGCCAAGGGAATCTGGAAGGGTATTTTCGTTCGGTATACAACCGTGAGACACGGGTACGTCGGGAAGTTTGCCGGCGTGCGCGTATACCTCCAACGAAAATAGATCTGTCGGTAAATCCGATAAATCGATCGGGGCCGATTGAATTGGACGCCCTGGCCGGCACGAACCGGCACGGGAAATAAAATGGAAACAAGGTGAACTAAATTACGATATCACGGCTAGCGTGTTCCGCGTATAGCCGTAGCACTTTCGCAAGTCGAGTGTCGCGAGATCTCGAGCGGAAAACGGGCGGCAGTTTCTTCGCGGAATAGCAACGACCGCGATACCGCATGCGCGTTTTTCTTCTCTTTCTTTCCCATCGGGAATCTCTTTCTCCTCTCGACCGGCCGATTGCCGGAGGAAAAGCGTGGAACGCGAAAGTCACGCAGATGCCGTGAAACAGACCGGCAAATCGAGACGCTGACGTTGAAACGAGCCCCGTCGAGTCCGCAGCGTTAATTAACTTGGAGTACTACCGACCGGAGCAATCGTTTGGTAATTGGTCCGACTCGAGATCTTTTCACGCGTCGATCCGTTTTCTTTCCATATCTCTCTCTCTCTCTTTCTCTCTCTTTCTCTCTCTATCGGTTCCGATGATCGGCAACCGAACGTCATCGGTTCCGTTGTATGACCCGTAATCGCGTATTGTCAGCATTCGATTCGCCGTTAAATATCGCGAGTGCAGAAACTCTGACGCAATTTCCCATTGACGCGCGTGAACGGTGCACGTTCGACACGGTGTACTTTGTTCCGCGCACGCAATCACGGCCGACACTTGGCGAGCGATGTTTCGGCTGAATGGCTTTCGCCAACACCTTTACAGCTTACTCTGTATATCAAGAGAGAGAAACGCGGAGGTACCGCCCTAGCGATTTCGTAACGCGTTGCAGCTTTTGACGATTTTCAGTTTAGCCGAAACGAGAGGGAGACGACGTCGGGCGGAGGGTGTTTGCCGCGTTGCTTCCACGATATAGGCACATCCTCGACAAAATACGCTTCCTCGCGAACAATTCGAGCCACGAACTTTGGTAATAACGTATCATGCTGCAAGTATGTCCGGAATACCGTGCAAAGTGGCAACGCGAAGGATTCCGCGGCGACTGAGTTGGCGACCGAGCGATTCGCGAGCAGGACTCGAATTTCCTATCGGGGATTCTTTCGGCACTCGACGTGTCACTTGGAGAGTCGAATCGTTCGACGAGCTCTGAGATAATAGCATGGCTACGAAATTTCGAGGCAATTATAGCCGGGTAAACTCACGTGTCGCCAGAAGAAGATAAATCGCTGCGACTAGACCAATAGCGGAGAGCCGAGTCGAGGACGATGTGGGTGATTGTGTCGTCATGGCGTCTTCGTGGTTACTGCCGTCGAAAGTGGCCGTCGTGGATCCAGGTAGCTTTGTCGATCCCACTACGATCACCGGCTCGCCTTGCTTCACCTCGCTCTCTCTCTTTCTCTCTCCCTCTCTCTCCTCCACACCCCTCTATCTTCTGCTCCGCTTGCTCCTTCGAATCCGTCATTTCGCCTTGCTTATCCCTCTTCCGTCCACCCCTACATGTTTTCGTTCTCTCCTTTCTCCAATTACTCCTTCTCGCTCTTCCACCGCGATCCCCTGCAACGATCACCCGCAACGATCCTCCGCGACGATCCTCCGCAACGATCCTCGCGTGGAAGGGAGCAACAAAGGAGGCAATCTTTGTCGTTCCGAGTTCCCTTTCCTATTGTCTTCGTCTCTCGTGCTGTCCTTGATCATCCGGAATGGTAGTCTCGAGATCAATGGCTAAGCGTGCCCAAAGACGACGCGTCCTTCGAAGCGCGGAGAGAAGGATACGCTCGACGCTAATGAAATAACAGGCGAACGCTTTGTCCACCTTCTGCTCCCGTTCTCGTTGTCCTCGCCCGAGATTGCGTTTTTCGGTGCTTTCGCGACGCGCAACACGACGGACAGGAACGAGGTAGGTCGGGGTGGTAGTAGAAGAACGCAGTTGAGGCGGACAACGCAAGATCTCGACCGCGATCTGGCCTGGATGCTGGTCGGATGAAGCGTGAACGGGGCAAACCGAGGACCACACGCGCGATCGTTTCGCCGTGTCTTCGTTGACGAACGCCGTTGCCCCGCCGAAAACAGGTAGCAACTCTTCCCGGTGCTTCCACGTCGGGAATGCAGAGTTACGAAAACAGACAACGGACTCGACGGGTCTCCCAAAATAAGCGTGACAACGAATGCGAAAGAAACGAACTTTGTCCAAAGACGAATGTCGTTTCTTGGTTGTTTTCCTACCTCGGAGAGTCAGACGCGAGTCGTTTCCATGAGTATTTTCGACCGCTGCACCCATCGTCGCGTAAGATCAACGTGTCGTGGAGTAATTGGATATTCGTGACATGGCGTTCGTTTAGCACGAGTTAACAGCACTTGACGGGAACGGAAGTAGAAAATAAAGTTGGTCGAGCAAGATGATTGTCGCAGCGCGCAGCGTCCATGTCGGAGAACGGTCGGCTGAGACGAGCGGTAGAGTAATCGTTACGGGAAGCTACGAGCTCTCCGCGAGAGTCTGTACGCGCATCGAGACGAGCTTGCCAGGTAAAACGAAGCGGGCTTTGTTCCCTATTTACGGTGTCGCGTGAACAACGAAACGCGGTCGAAGAAGTGCGCCAGGAACTCGAAACACGCATGATTCGCGGGTAACTTGGCGACCCTCGCGCGAAGGGTAAGTTTGCTCGACCGCGTGAAAACTTTCGCGAGTCGTCCGAGTGCTGTGCCGGTGTCGCGTCCACGCGGGCGGAATTTTAATTCCGGCTGATATTGTCCGGCGACCATTCGAATTAAAATTCCTTTCAAAGGCGCAAGGCGCAATTGAAATTTTTCCCAAACCGCTATACACGCGGTGCGGACGGTATTCGTCGAATCAGAAAAACGGAGGCCGCCGTGAATAGCCTGGGAGCCAGGAAACGGCGCGTCTTGTAC
>NW_016909955.1:639890-653038 GCF_001483705.2 Eufriesea mexicana
CGTCGTGTACGCGTCGCGGCCTCTCGTCGCGTGCTCGTCGTTGGCGCGAGAAAAGAGGCGCGAACAAAAACCGCGCGAGCAGATTGTCGGCCCTTGTCGCAGCTGCGATCCAAAGATATGCACGAACGATTACACGCGTCACTTGGTCATTACCTTTTGCAACAATGGCTGGTTACATTGGTTTAGAGTGCCTTGGGAGAACGCGTCGCGGCGAGATAATAGGTTGCACGTGCCGTCCGTTTCGAAGGATCTTTCTTCCTCGCGGTAAGCACTCTCTCGTAGCCTGTGATTAAATTTAATCTCGCCTACATTGCGAGTAATAATTACGGAATAATTACGAGAACGATCCGCGGATCCGCGGTGTCGACGTCTTTCGAGTTTAGAAAAGAACGTTGTTACGGAACCGCCAACACCGATTACACAGGCGTGGTGAACGTTTAAGTCGGCATATTTGTATTACCGAGCTGACAATACTTTGCGAGCAGCTCGTAGTTAGCACGTAGTTAACTTCGTCGAGACTTCGCCGAGACTGCGTTTACAGGTTTATCCGAAAAGGGATAAACTTCGGGATCTTCGTCTTGCACCGGTGACACCGATGACGAATCATCGTCAGCGTTGCTCGAATAGGCTTCGATCCGGAATATCCGATGGAGGACGTGGCGTGGACGTGATCCCTTGCTAGGTCGGTGTTCGTGTAACTGGGCGCTCGTTGAATCGCAGGATTTCGTGACATCGGCTGCTCTCCATTCTTTCATGGCTGGACTGGTATGCGGGCCGGTTGTATTCCTACAGAAACCAAGAGGTTTCTGTTCAACCTAGAAACCGCTTTCTGCAATACCACGAGCAACGGAGAAAAGACTGGCTAGTAATTAGAAACGATTATTACTCACGCAGAGATCTTGATCATCGCCTTCTTTCTACTTTGCTTGCGTTTATCTTCCACGATCGAGGCTCATCGATGCAGGCGGATAACGGCTAGATCGTACCTAGTAATTAATCTCTTAACGTCTCCAGCGTCTCGTACGTTCGAGAAACTTATTATTCCAATAACTGGCGATATAATATTTTCTTCAATTTCCCTAGCCTACGGTACGAAGGATCTCCTTCGCGAGTTGATCGTATCTGCGTCGAACGCGCGACGAAACAGGGGAATCAACGGCGCGCAGGTTGAAAGTGAAATCAGTATTGCGGAAAGAATGTTGCGCATAACGCGTAATTGAAGACGCCAAGTAGGGTTATGCTACTCTTTTCACGGTTGCATGGAAGACACGGTAAAACGAGCCTCTCGAACGTTCGAATACCATTTTCCCTGAATGGTTAGAACGGCCGTGCCAGCGTGTCCCGGTGAACGCTCTATCTTTCATATCTGATCGCCTCGACGAATCGAAACTTCGATAACGCTTTTTACCAGCGCCCCGGTACAGCCATTCCACCAGTTCCACGGCGAGAGACGAATAATTACGACAACGGTGATTACCGTGCTCACCCGTGTTTTACTTGCACTTGGCCATGCTTATCAGCGAAAGTTAACGAGTCCTTCCGATGAATTAACGAGAGAAAATTGTTTCCACGAGTGCGCTCTGCGCCCTCCTCCATCTCTAGGCGATCCTCTCTTCTCTCCATATTCGGACGAGATCGATTTTCTAATTTAACTACCGCATCGCGACCGACTGCCGAGAAAACGGAACGAAAACAAGAACTGGTTCGATGGCACACTTCTCCACCCACGACCATCAATCGGAGCGCGAGTTTCAGCCTTCGAATCGGTAGACTCGCCTTTCTTCCAAACGAATCGCCGAAATCGATCGGTCGATCCGTGTTAAACCGCGAAGCGAGAAAACAAGAAGCCAAGATCAGCAGACGAAGGAAAGTTTTCGCAACGGGATTACGTAATGTGGAATACGCGCCATTCATCCTGGCGCGCCATGGCGTGCCAAAACGGTGGAAGAAACGCAGAGAATCTGGAGCTGCGGCTCGTTACGAAACGGAGAGAAAAAGGATTCAAAGGTGAATTCATTCTCATCTAAAAGGGATTCGCCGGACCTCGTCTGATCGCGTAACGCTCGTCGCGCTTCAGCCCTGTGGTTAATCGCGCCGTGCTAACGTTATTACGCATTCCGCGTTCACAAGCCCCGAGACACATAATGGGAAAGTGGTCGGAGGTAACGGGGCAAGAGCCCGTAAATGGAAGACTTTCTCTGACGGAGGCGTCGTGGGCACGCAGGGTCAAAGTCTGCTTTGAACGCGAGAGCTTTGATGTTCGACCGGGTTTTTAGATCTTCAACGAGAACCGTTATCCGGGTCGAGGAATGGATCGAGAGTAAATTCCGACTAGCTATCCGACTCCGGATCGTGTCAGTTGCTAGCTCTCCGGTTGATCGATAGTTCGTTAGTCTCCTAAAGCGGTACTTTAATAACGTGGTTGTTCGGGAAATATAGGTGTCCCGGATTTAGGATAGTTTCAGGTTTTAGTGCCAACTCGCCGGTATCACCGAGTTATTTCGGGCAGATTACTTCAGAACCGGAAGACCAGCCCGCGATAGCCGGTTCGTCCGACAGTTCGGGTCTCGACGGTAGTCGCTAACGAAACTTTCTCATTTTTGTTCATTGTCTCGTGCTTTTTTGCAATATCGTCGGAGGATGAGAGAACGGTGCCATTCTCTTTGACCAGTCTAGTCGGCCAGTTGCATAGGCACTCGGTGCAAGCCGTTCTACGCGGTTTCGCGTGCCGCTGACGAGGTTTCTTTCCCGATGATTGACAAAAGTTGACGCGAAAACGGATTGGCGTGCCGCAAACGGCCGTTCAACCGTCGGATTAGCTCTGTCTATATGAGTCAGGCGTGCCTGTCTTGTTGCATAAAAGACGCTTAAGTATGCATAGAATCAGCCATACGGAACGATAAGACGACGAAGCCGTGAAGTAATGGGAAAGATTATTTATGGATTGCGATATCTCTCTATCTCTAGCTGAATTACGACGATCTCGGAAAGTTCCCGTGGACGTGCCTTCCTGACACAGATTTCGCCTGGAAAATTCATGAATTTTAATTGTTCGTAAATTGCGAAAAGCCGCCGAGTCTCCAAAACGTCGATCGCTTTCCAGTATTTCACCAGCGAAATCTTCCCGGCTAGATCCTCACCACGTAGCGGCGTTACGCGATGCCACGCGTCGCGTCCCGACGCGGTACCGTTTTATCTGCCTGACAAATGGCCCGATATATTAACTCGCTCGTAAAGAACCGCAATTAAAAAGCTGCCAGCGATTTCGGATAGAAATTATTCTTCGCCGCGGGGCCGCGCGATGAATGTTAATCGTAATTGTAAAACGTAATCGAGTATCGATCGTGGTACCGATTTTGCTGCACGAGTTGACGAGTCCTCGCGGATCTATAGCTTCAACGTATACTTTGCTATTAAAAGGAACGAAGGAATGCGAACCGATAATGAGAGAGATAAGAGAGAAAGGCTAGGGAATCGGCATATTTCGCTCGAATTTAAATAAGGTAGCTTGCTATGAAAAGCGTGCACAATGAACTTATCCTAGGGATCTATCTTAGAACGAAGAATTACGTACGCATCCCGCTGCGTTCAAAGTCTTTCGAACAAAATCTAGATAAACCTGTGAAGAAAATAATTAGACCTGAAAGAAAATGGATTAAAAAGAGGAAATGAAATGAAAATGAAACAAATAGAAGCAACAAAAGTCAAACAAGTGGAGCAAACAACTCAGCGATGAGGCACAAACGACGCAACGATGAGACATAAACAAAACAAACGATGAGAAATAAATAAACCAACGGAAAAGTAAAAGGAAAGGAAATTTTTCTCGATGAAATAATAAAGTAAATGAATAATTAAAAAATTATTATTAAATTATTTAAGGGAGTAGGGTGTAGGCGGGGTGAACAGTGGCTATTAGCTACCCTATGGTCTAGCTAATGACCGCAGACCATCCCAAACCCACCCAAAACCCATTCGAGAGAAGATTTAGATGTCACTCCGTCGAAGTCAGGTCAGCGAATGACTCGATCATCGATCGCGCGGCCTTTATATAGCCGGCGTACTGTACAGCCATTTTAGAAAAGTTTGCTTTTAAACAAAATTTTTTTATAATAGTTAATTAGGACTATTGAGCATGATACAGTACTATTTTTCCTTGACATTCATCCATCTTTAATATCACTATACGACTTTGAAGAAGTCGCGTTCCAAGTTACGTAAAACTATCATCCCCTTTTATAAATTATGATTGAACGGTAAATAATAACAAGAAATCTATCGAGTACACCTTAAAATTCAGCAATGTTTCGAATCTTTTTTATAAAATTTTTTCGGGTAAACCGATTTGAATGTTTTTAATTTTTATTTTACATATGTAAACAAACAAATAGTAAAAGAAACAAGAAAGAAATATGATAAAAACGACGATGATAACGACAAAAATGGTTTGTGTTCGGTTTCCGACATATGGATCAATAATTTCTCAATCTTTTTCACTCTTTTTGTCAATTATTATCCTTTTCCGTGCTAGGGGCAATTTGTTAATAACAATATCGATTTGTCTACGCTTTCGCGGAACAATTTTCCACGATATATGTACGAGTGATATTACCAATCACACGAGGGAAGTATATTAATGCTGAAAACGAAAAAAAAATGAAAGAAAAAACGTAAGTGGATGAAAAAAGGCGGTTGACGAAGGACAAGTTTTCCAACATGGCATTACCGCGAGGCTGAAAAGGCAATAATAGCCACGATAATAGCGTGGATGACTGTATCATTCGTAGGTCGGTTAAATTCATCAGTTGCGTCGATAGTACTCGCGACGCGAAGCGTATCAGGCCTCTCGAGACGAGCCGCGGTGCACCGGCTGCGATGCGTGCAATTTAGGTGAAACAGAGTGGAAAATGTTGAGCAGGTCGCGCAGCCTGTGCGGCGTTTTAAAAACAACTGGTTCTTACGTAACAGAGCCTCTTCCCTTGCTGAAACGTCGAGAAAGGACGGGCGTGAGAACGAGGCTTGGCAGGACACGCGATTGGCGACAAGACGCGCCGAAATTTATAAAATCACCGGGGGAAAGTGGCGTTAAGCCGTGTTTTCGTGAAATCGGAGGATAGGGAACGCGCGTTAACGAGGCTAGAGACCCGACACCTCGGAACGGGGCGACGCGGTTCGCGCGAGAAACAAACGTCCGCGGCGTGGAAGATCTCTACCCAGTGGCCACCGCTGATATTTAATACTTTCACTCGAACTCCTTGACCCGAGCACAATTGCACGTGGATTCGCGTGCAACCGAGCCGCTGGCTCAACGAACGCACAGCCAAGATTGCATGCACGAGTTGCGTACAGGAAACAGGACTACCAATTAATACCCGCTTCCAGGTTTACCGGTACTACGAGGCTGATCGAGTCCGACGCTGACTTTTTACCAGGCTTTCTCGTTCTCGGCTAAATTTCACTCGATTCGCGCAAAGTGGCTGCTATCGTGCGTCGAATAGATTCTTCCCGCACGAAGACCTACGATTACTCTTGTCATTGGGATAATTAAACGCTCGTTTGCTCGATTAACGAGCAACGATTACACTCGGCCGGAGTGGAGAAGAATGCACGCGTGTATACGCGCGTGCTGCAGACGGAGATGATCGATATGGCGTTCACTCGCATTAGTTTACGCAACGAACTGTGAAACGAAGGAACGACGATCATTGCAGCTGTCGTCGATTAATATTCCACCAACGATTCCCTGTGCAAGGAATTGCTCGAAGGTTCTTCGCGGATACACTCGAAAAGTATTTCAAAGCGGTACACCGAGCGTTTTTACCATTCGATTACCGCGGTCGTACCAAAAAACGTTCGCACCGGTGTAACAAAGCTAGAGCACGGCTGGTCTGTTTCGAGTATTACGTTAATAAAACGTTTTACTACTCTCCGGCAGGAGGAACTCGTTTTACGATTTACCACGCTTCTGCCGACCTTCTTAATTACGCGCCAACGCGATTCTTCGTGAACGGAACGCTCGTAACCGAAGGCTACCATAGTCCAGATACCTCGAATCAAGGTTATTCTTACGGTCGAGCCATCGTACCGTGCAATTTCGCGGCTATAATAGTAAAATTACGACTGTCCGATAAAATTTACCAGCTCTCTTCCCCTTTTTCGCAACCTCGTGCCCGTGGTCCGCGCCGCGTTCGCTTCGCGGAAGGACGAAACTCGCGTTCTCCATTGCTGCTGGACGACCTCTGGTCGACTACTCGATTCGCCGGTGGCAAAAATCTCCGAGTTTCACGGCGCCTTTGTCATCCGCAGGCAAAGGAAAGAAAAGCGTACTTTTTTGCCTTTGTCCGGCAACAACACGGACACGGACCAGCGTTCCTTTAATTAACTGCTATTCGGATCAACGAGACACGGAAATTTCACCGGTTATATTAAATTACCGGTGCCTGAAAGAGATCGGAATAACAGGAAATTACGGTAAATACGGGCCACGTTACAGTTTTGTTTACGAATGGCTCGCCGGCCAGGAAACGACCAGCAATTCCGCGGAAAATATTAGTAATACTGCACGCGCGCCGGTTCCGTGAACGGGTAAACTCTTTTCCTTTTGATTGCTCTGGTCGCGGACCAGCGTTCGTAACTTTTCGATACGAGGTTACCGACTTTTCGACGAACCGAGCGCTATTGTCCGGAAAGTGGAGCGGCGGGTAACTCGGAGGATCGTCGAATCGGCCGGATGGTTCAACCACGCGAAACACAGACCTGTCGTGTTTGATTGTCGTCAAGGAATCGGGAGAGGACGATGAGGACGCCTGTGGCTACTATCCTCGCGTCTCCCCGAGCGATCCTTCTTTTCTATCGCGATCGAGAGACCAGTTCGCCTTCGGTTTAAATTCAGCGCGCGTTCGCGCGTTTGCATTGTGGGAACTGGAAAAGGCCAGCGGAGATGAATCTACATGGCTCGTTTCGTCCGTGCTCTACTAAGTACACGGAATCCTCGCCGTACCGGCGGAATCGCACGCTACGGGGACCACGGATTACGCCAACACTCTGCGTGTTCTCGCGAGAACGGGACAGAAAGAAAGTTGACTCGAAAGCACCCTCGTTAAAATGTCCGATTAACCGGAGGGACTCGCGCCACGGTTGTCTCGGATGTAAACAATCGTGGCCTCTTCTTCGCGTATTTTCCTTCGACCACATTTCGATACATGCATCGAGTAGACAGGGGAAACGTTCATCAAGCTATTTCGTATTTCGAGCTAAAAAGCCCGTGACAGTTGCACTTAGAGGAGAGTATCATTCGCGATTGTGTTTCGCAGACGGGAGAATAGGGTTTGACGGCAATTTGAGTAATTACGACGACCCAGTTAACGGCGAATTCTCCTAACCCAGTTCCCGTAAAACGCGGATTACAAAAGTGGCGAACCGTGGGCGTGTAGGAGCTTTCTGCGACCACTCGATCTCTCAAGGGTTCCCGGGTGCGCGAGAACAGTTCTGTAGGGTAGTTTTCATATCGCTGTATCTGTCGCCCGATAATCCTGCCCTCCTCGTCCGTTGCAAGGGTAGTCTGCGGGTAAATTACTCTGATAAATTGCAGCGGATACGTTCGACTTTGGACAACGTGTCCCATGATCGGTGAGACGTAATGGTCGAAGCGAATGGCTGAAACGAAAATGGTCCAACGGCTGATTCCGCGTATAACCGTCGATAATCGTTGGATAAAGGTTCTTTCCGAAACTACCACTAGGAACCGAAATGTTATAGCTAGTAATGCGAAAATGATTCATACTCGAGTATCGAAGTATGCTACTTCGGTTCTGTGTCGATTTCGATTACCATTTTATACGTATTTCCATTGGCTCTGTTAATATTCGTTTCTCGTAAAATTTTATACCCGTCGAGGTAAAAATTCAGATACTGCAGCTGAAACTGACATCGGCAGCTTCAATAATATCGGATCTTTACAACTTTCAAAGAGAATAATACGATTGGGATTGTTTCGAGGCTTCTCGCAATAACTTTCAACGGTGCGAAAGTGAACGTTAAACTTGTAATTAACCTGATCTATCTTCATCTATATTTCGATACGCCGGCAACCACAAATTCGATATTTTCAACGATCAAGAAAAACTTTTACAATTTTACATAAATTGCTAAACTCGATACTCCATGGCTTGGCACAGCTAGCCAAAGATTTCTCTTTTACGCGAGTCGTAGAAACCTCGTTGCGGAATCTAACGTGGATTCCTGCGTTGCGTTACACTGAAAATCCTCGCATTGACACCGAAAAAGCCATCAGTCCGATGACATGCCAGTGAACTCGAGGCACGTTGATGATAGACTTACGAAAGCATAGAGTTATCGAGTACGTGCCAGTGCGTCGCACGAGCTAGTTCCTCTGCTCGCCGATCGCGAATCGATAGACGTGTGAACAGTTACACGCGTTCTGTTTCACGAATAAGACGGATGAGACTAAAATTTTTATTTCCTTTCGCAATATAGATAACGTATCTTGATACGGAATGCGCTTAAGATAAGCTTTCGCTGCAGGTATCTCTCTGGTAATTATACTTGAAACTACGACGCACGAATTCCACGATAACCATGGATGTTTCGGGTTTGAAATATTCGGGTGAAAAAGGGATTTGCGAAATGGAACGCGAAACGAGAACGAAGGGGAAAATAAAACGGCAACGAAAGGAAAAGGGAAATCAAAGACTGCATCGAATCAACTGCATCGATCAAACAGAATCGAGTTCAAAGATCAGCGACCAACGATAGGAAAATATAAACGGCAAATCAAATAGAATCCGAGAACGGAATTCTAAATTGGGGAATAAAATTGAAGAGGAATAAGTTGAGAGAAATATTTCATCTCCGATGCTGAATATATAATTAATCGGGCTCCATTTTTCCCATGAGCAATGAAAAATTCCAATTATATCGTAATAACAACTTGCTAAATAATTGAAAAATCATTATTAAATTATATATATATGGTTAGAGCGTGGGTGGAGCGAGCAATGGTCATCAACTAGCCCAAAACCACCGTCCACTACCCAAAACGACCCCAACCGTACCTCTGGCCCCCCTTTGACTAAAATCGTGATCTATTCCAGCCGAAACTAAATCGATAAATAAGTCTGATCTGCGATCCCACGGTCTTCGTAGATACGCGTTTCATTAATTATTACTTTCCTACCATAATTTGCAAAGGCTTACTAAATATTACTTTTATTGTAAATTAATGCACGAGCCAAGTTACTTCTTGCAAATTATAACTGTAAATATCTAACTGACTGATAACTACTTAATGGCAGCATTCGTGTTCTTGATTCGCAGCTTGATCGAAGCATCCTTTTCGCATGGTAATAAAAGTAATAATAATTATTCCTATTTTATTTTCTCCTCTTTGTAACTGTCACGCGGAAAGGCGTGGACAAGAGTGAGTAAATACGAGAATTACATCGGTGATTGCGCGAATCGCACGATCGGTGAATTGTACAGGCAGGGAAACGAAAAGCGCGAAACGCGATATCGCGGATCGGATTAGCTCGAAAGAGACATCGGGACGGCGATCGCGATCGCGACTTCGCTTACACGCCGATTAAGCACCGCCATGGCGATATTACCGGGCAATTTTCCACGATGCAATCTACCGTACGCTGCGCGGATAAACCTGTAACACCGAACGGGCCGATCGATCCATAAAACGCAGGAATAACGGAGAGTCGTTGGACAAATCGCGGAACTGGATATTTCGCGAACACGCAACGATGACGCGTCGTGAACAGAGATTCGAATGGACGGAAAAGTTGACAAGTCCTCTGTCCTTCTGCCTTCTGCTCGCATCATGCGAATCACTGGACTTTAGAATTTCGAATAATTCATAAATTACGCGTGTCGAGGGAAACCATGCTGTCTGACGTCTCGCGGGACTCGTAACCCATCGAATGGATTTATCGAACGTCGCGATCTTCGGACAATCGAAGGTCCTGCGTATTTTTCTGAAAGCAACGAATCTTTTTCTTTGCCAGCGGTTGACACACGTGGACGGATGTTCAAAGTATTGAATAACGAATATAACGAGTCGTCCTCCAACGAAATTATAATTTAGCGTACGGAGCAACGTGCAATGTCCTACGTAACACGCGACATCCTTGGAAAGAACCGTTTTCTAGCCGCTTGGCGGAGAGGAAGTAGGTTATAGCTAAACGAAACGGTAGGCGCGATGATGATTATCGTTCCGGTTTGCTCGGAGGCAAAGAAAAGTAACGGAGACGAAACAAATTTCGCGCGACAGCGAAAGTTTCGGGCGCGATCGCCGGATGAAAATCAAAATCGGTGGTAGGGGGACATATGGCGAGGGGGGTCGGCTTTCACCCGACAAAGCGTGCGGGTCGTGTTTCCTCGCTCTCGGGAACTCTCGATTTTCGATCTTGAGCGACGTCGCGAGCGCGTCGTCGAGCGTCGCCTGCCACTACGAGTTAATACGCGTAATGACGAGGCAAGACGTCGCGGCAGGCAACGGCATTCTCATCGCGAGATCGACGATTTGCCTGGTTGCCGTGGAGATTCCATTCTCAGACATCTTCCCGAGAGAAGAGAGTAGCACGGTGAAGTAGCGTGTCGTAATGCTCCGAGCGAGTCTCCTCGGTGGATCGCGATAATGCCGCGGTTACGGTGTTACTTATGCATCACGGTGGTGCACGTTGATGATTATTTCATACATTCGATAACTCTCGTCATGCCGGTACGCAGAGTCCACGCTCGCTCTACGTGCTTTCACAGAGCTCGCTCGTAAAGTCGAGCTACGAGAAAACTTTATCTACTTTGGAAATTACTCGTTGAAACCGCCATTTCCAGTTGTCGAAACTTGCTCTCGTAATTAGAATTAAGTCGAAGAAACCAAGGACGGGGTTCCTCGGATCATTGAACAGTAACGCCAACTTCGCGTTCATTCGCGCCATTTCACAATCGATTCGTCAATTACGCGACGGTTCGCCGTGGCTTTTCCGTCCTCGCGGTTGCAAAAATCGGGCACAAGGAACGAGGTGGTTTACTAGAAAGATGCGAAGATGATAGACCTTGGTAGATTCGAGAGTTCCCTCTCACTCGACGCGAATCGACGAGTCGAGGAAGTAACCGGACGGCGATTTACCCGTGCCTCTTCAACGGTTCCATTTGCGTGCACGCGGCAGCAACGGCCACGCGTCCTTTCGCCATATTGGCGGAAACCGAGGGGATTAAAAAATAACACTGACCTTCCTGCCAACGCGGCGAATCGCTCCATCTCGGCGGATTCCGGCGAGCATTGAGTATTTTCGAAATTTTTTCCCCATTTTTTCGCCCGACCGGTATGCTAATGTCGCCGCGTGGCTGGCGGCCATGTCGGTCGGACGTGGTACGTCGAGTACTAAAACGCTAAGTTTCGGCCGCTACTTTCTCTAACTTATTTTCGCGTCGATTCGATCCGTCGATTCTCGCTCGGAGCATTAACCTTTTCTGCCAGTCACCGTTTCGTTTCGTCACGATTTTACGTCATATTGCATATGTATACGCGAGATACCGTATCTGTCCGCGACTTTACTAGTTTCATTTTGCACGCGTTTGCATTCCATTTTGCGACCTTGTAAAGTAAACGTCTATTTATGTTTCTTTTCGTCCGCGCCGTATTTAATTTATTCGCTTTCTTGAACCAGCACGACCATTCGCGGATGCGAATAAAAAACATCGCTGAAACGCCTCGTAGCGGGATATCGTGCCTTTTCGAATGAATAAAATCAGGCGTTTGTTCACGCACATATGGCAGACAGGTTCGTCTGCGAACGGGTAAACACTTTTATTGCAATACCGAAAGCAATTACTACCATACATTATCTCTCATCTATTCTCCACTTCGTATCCTTGATGCTCGCGTCAAGACTGCAATATCTCTCCTGTCGCGTTTCTTAATGGTAATTGAAACGAAGGAAATTTTGCAAAAATGCTAAGGAGTGCCGCAAACGATGAACGATACCGCGAGCTTTCTATTCTTCCATTTTTATCGTCCATTCGCGATGGCGGCAATTCCGCGTTTCGAATTTGAAACAAAGGGCGGGAAACGGAGGAAATAGAGATTCAGAAGCGGCAAGAGGGAAATATTTGGAAGTAATTGGGAAAATTATGCGATAATTAACGCGAGATTATCGAGGACGGTAGGGCTAATGTTAAATAAACGAAATGCTATGCAAGTTTCGAGGTGGAATCGATGTCGAAGAATGAAAGGGTACGACTGGTTACAGATTTCTCACTTATCAACTCCATTCTCTTCAGTTATCCATTCTTCTGACGGAGGTCGCCGTGACCACTTTGCACTCGAATTATTTCACCGAATTTGCCATTTGCGAATGATCGAAATTTCAAACTGTGGCCCATAGAAATGAAACCGGTTATTTTCATAGAAACGCTTTAAATTGCGTTTCCAGGGCGTTTTTTTCTCTCTTCTTTCCCTCTCGAGATGATACAACGATGGTTTTAATGCGCACCGACTAAGATACTAATTAAAAAGCTTGCAGGTTGACGGTTAAGAGACGAACGTGATGAATAGGTGGGGTGGATGAGCGTGAAATTGCGCGAGCTTTGTACGTTGTCTAAAATGAATATTTTCAACCGAAATAGCTATCCCCGGGGGCAATTTCTGACTGATACTTTGCAATGAGTCTTACCCTCGTCGCAATTAAATTGCCACCCTCGTTTTAACGTGGGATTTTATGACGTACGACGGTCCGAATTGTTTTGGAAGTCGTAGCGAAACGCGATCAACAAGTTCATTTCCAGCGATACGTCGCAGTTCGTAGTTCAGAAATGCGATCGCAGATGCATCGAAGTAATTAAAGTTTAATTAAGCCACTCGCGCACACACCCAGCCGCCGCGACTGCCGTTAATGTCCTTACCATAGCTGCGTGAACGTGAACACCGAAATCTAATATTCGCGATCGATGCCTTTCGGCATACTCTAACGCGTCTTTTATTAAACGACCAGCCGACAAGGAATGCGGTTATTGCTTTCATTCGAAGCAATTTTTCATCGAGGAAGTGTATTAGGTCAGACTACGTACCCGTCCGCATTTTTGACGCAACTCTGAAATTTCACCCGATACCCTAACCGCTC